>NW_007249391.1:24649-173051 GCF_000164805.1 Carlito syrichta | reverse complement strand
AAAGAAAGAAAGAAAGAAAGAAAGAAAGAAAGAAAGAAAGAAAGAAAGAAAGAAAGAAAGAAAGAAAGAAAGAAAGGAAAAAAAAAAACTCAAAATAATTAGCCTGGCATGTTGCCGTGCACCTGTTTTCCCAGCTACTCAGGATGCTGTGGTGGAATCTGAGCCCGGAAGATTGGGCCTGCTATGAGCTGTGATTGTGCCACTGTATTCCAACCTGGGTGACAGAATAAGACCCCCAACTCAAAAATAAAAATAAATAAATAAGTAAATAGGTGAAAAGATATTCCAAAATGTCAATAGTAGTTGTCTCTAGGTGGTGAGAGTAGGGATAATTTTAACCTCCCTATTTGTTAATTTGTAAATGAACATTTACTACATCATTATAAAAAGGACTTTAAAACTATATGCTGTTATTTACAATAGCAAAAACATGAAACCAACCGTGCTGCCCGTTGAAAGAGGACTGGATAAAAAATGTACATATACACGATGGAAAATTACACAGCCATAAAGATGGACAAAATTATGAACTTCGCAGCAACTTGGATGGACTTTGAAGCTATAATACTGAGAGATCTATCACAGAAACATGTTCTCACTCATAAGCGGACCTTGAACAACTATCATACTATAAGAAAAGGATTGGCAGTAGTGAGAAACTGCTAGGGGAGGGGGCAGGGACACCTTATCAACAAGGGTGCCTGCATAATGAACATTTGTATACCTAACCCTGAATTGACCCCACATATTTAAAATTAAAAATTTTTTTTAAACTATGCTATATGTGTAAATGTGTATGTTGCTACTGTAAAGACATTCCCTCACTCCTCTTGACCTCAGTGCATGAGGCTCTTGCTTCGTAATTTTAGGCCTCCTAAGAAAGTCTTTGGGGTTTCAGCGGGCAGAACACTCAAGGAGGAGTGAGAGGCTCCTCCCATTTCTCCCAGCCAACACCAACTCTTCTGACTGCCTCCTAGCACACAATCAAGGGAGAAAACTGCTCTGTCCAAGGGATGGTGCCAAGAGCAAAAACAAAGGTAAGGATGATCGCTGGGGAAGGCTGGGAACTCTGGCTGGAGATTTGGCTTTTCTACCTAGTATACTATGTTATTGAATAGCTGGGCTTTGTTAAATGGGTTGCTTTTAAATGTTAAACCAAGATGTTGTAAACAAGGTTTGCATCAAAGTCCATAAAACAACTCAGCTTATCTCAAGGGAAGAGGAGCCTGGGATTTGACGAGCACTTGATTCAGTTCGTGCTGCTTATTCAGTTACCACTGCTCCAGTGTTTAAAGCCAGTTACCTGACCACACCCTAAGAATTATCTCGCCTTTTGTCCCAGTTAAGCCATATTGATTGATCAACACCTCAACAGGAAACCATGGCAAAGAAGGTGGCAGTGATCGGAGCTGGGGTCAGTGGCCTGATCTCTCTGAAGGGCTGTGTGGACGAGGGGCTCGAGCCCACTTGCTTTGAGAGAACGGAAGATATTAGAGGGCTGTGGAGGTTCACAGTGAGATTTTCTCGGGTCTTTAACAGGTTGTGCTGCTATTTCTGGGTAAATCATAGTTACTGATGGGCCCTGTTGAGGGATTTCTTAAGCGACTTTGATCAGATTTTATTTTAATTATTTATGCAGCTGCACAGAAACCAAAAGCATAGGCTGACACCTCTTCCCAGGCCAACACTTTCCCAGCCCAGGGGCCAACCCAGGATGTGCAGAACCCCTTCTTTTGGATCTGGCAGCCCAGATTTTTGTCATTCTCTAATATACTAGTTAGAAAATATACTGAGATTAGAGAACACTTGACAAAAACAGAAGCAGCGGGAATTCTTTTCAGGACACCCTCTCTGTTTTAGTCACTGAGCCAATACTTCTTCAGAGTGTGTTCTTATCACTATTTACTTTTCTCAGACAACCAATGTTTGTTTGCTGAGCTCTATGGTGACACTCCGGCATAACTGCTATGATACTGCTCATTAAATATGTCTTACTAATTACATTTATTCTGCTAACTGGTCAAACCCCAACATTGATAATCCTAGCTGTCCTGCAGAATTTGTATAAAAATCAGAAATATGGATAGATAGATAGTTATAAAGATTTATAATTATTCCATCTCACAACTTTTGGTCATATGGTCATATTTTTGTAACATTAGGTTCCTTAAATGCACATGGCCTTTGACTAGATATTAGCTTGCTACCTCCTACCTGTAAGATCTTGAGCAAGTCATTTGCATCCTGTGCCTCAGTTTACTCAGTTGCATGAGGGATAATAACAGAAAAGTGTGGTTATCTCATAATGCCGTTTTGAAGATTAAGGGAGATAATTCATAGAAAGAACTTAGCACAGTTCTTGACTCATAATAGAGTTCAGCAAATGTTAGTACTAATAAAAACTATATATTTGATAGATAAGCAAACAAAATGAGGAAGGTTAAGTGAGCTGGCCACGGTCACACAACTGGAGGAACTGGCACTCAACCCCACGCCTATGTGACTTCTAAGCAGCTAAGCCCTGATTTATACCCATGACTTCACTTGCATTCTGGCTCAAAAAGATTAAACAAAATTTTTTGTTTTGTTTTTGTCAGATTCTTTCCATAGCCATAAACAAAAGTGTAAATTCAGAACTAAAGAGCAATCAATTTAGGAATAGGTATCAGGTATATCTAAGTGAAGCATTAAAACACATAAGAAAATCTAGATGGAAACTCTGGAAAAGCAGACTTTCATATCAACAGAAACCATCGAAAGGGCTCTCCTCCATGGCTGACCAGGTATGGGGATAACAAAGCCATCTAGCACATGTGCTTTGCCATTTCCAACTGAATCTCATGCCTAAAGGGATTTTTTAAAATATTAAGTGTTTCAAGTGTAGGTGACCATAGACCACACCTAGAGGGGTTCTTGAAGGATTTTGATTCCTGTGCACTAGCCCAGACCTACTGAATCAAATCTTCTGAGGATTTTTTTTTTTTTTTTGAGTTGGAGTCTCACTCTGTCACCCAGACTGGAGTACAGTGGCTGCTCTCGGCCACCGCAGCCTCGACCTGCTGGGCTCTGGTGATCCTTCCAGGCCTCAGCCTTCCGAATACCCGGAATTACAGGTGCGCACTACCACGCCCGGCTGATTTTTTGATTTATTGTAGAGATGAGGTCTCACTGCCCAGGCGGGTCTCGAACCCGCGGGCTCAGGCAATCCACTCACCTCAGCCTCCCAAAAGCGTGGGATTACAGGCTGAGCCACTGAGCCTTCTGAGGATTTTAATAAGAGTTTCAAATGAATCCTATGATGAGACAAGATTGGCAATCATTGCATAAATACCAAATAAGGAAATTATTCATTCAACAGCCCAAACACACTCAGGGTTAATGATGGAGAAGGAAGAAGTCAATCCAATATGAGACAAGTAGCTTTACAGAAAGGAAAAACTGGAAAAACAGCTTGAATCATGTTCGTTTCTTACTAACTATTCTTTAGAATCATTATAGCTTTTCCTGAGAGAGTAATATAATATGGTGATCATTCTTGTCTTAACTAAAGATACTTTTGTCTACTTTAGGTTCACATATAAATTTCAGTTTGGATTTGTTTGGTCCCCAGGTAGATTTTTAACTTAAGAAAGAAATGTAGAAATTACAGTTGTTCCTCTTAAATGTAGGAGATTGGTTCCAGGAAGACCAAAATCCACACAGAGGCAAGTCCTGCACAGGGAACATGCCTGTAGGAAAAGATGGTCACCTTGTATACGTGGCTTTCATATCCTGAAAGTACTGTCTTTTCCATCCACGTTTGTTTGAAAAAATCCACATATAAAATTAGCCCATGCAGGTCAAACCCCTGTTGTTGAAGGGTCAACTGCATAACAAATTTCTGTTTAATAAGTTTAATAATAAATTTGTAGCTATTTTGTTTGATTAACTGATTTGGGATCTACTGTTTAAGAACCAAATATCCTTTATTTGGTTAGCATTATTATCAGCAAAAAAGGTGAGAGTTATTTTGAGTGGTCTGTCAAAAGTATGATTTGGTGAATCCAGGAAGCTACTTTTTGTCCCCAAATATTTCTCTTATTGCCATTGACTAAAATTTCGGCATTAGATATACCTTCCTGTGGTATCTCTATGCTAGAAAAGTTAATTTAAAATCAGAATTAAGTCTTACTGGATATTTAAGGGTTAAGTGGGTAGCTCTGGCCAGCAACATCTCATTTTTCTTCACAATACCCCTAGGCAGTAGGTATTTCAACGATCCTCATTTGCATGTTAAAGAAACTGAGGATTGGGATAAATAATTTGCCAAGATGGTGGTAAAAGAACAAAAATGGAGGTCTGTACAAGTCCTGTGCCCTCACACTTAATAACCTCACTGAAGTATTGAGAAAGGAAAGCAGGGTCTTCCTTCAGCCTCTTACCTTCTCTGCCTTCTCTATTGCTCTTAATACCTCATATTCAGAGGGAAGTTACCAATATGCATTGCTTTTGTTTGCTAGTTTGCTTTTAATATTTGGATCTCCTCTTTTGCCAGCTATGTATGATCAGTTATTTTAACTAATCTTCGTATATTAGCCCTTAGTCTTTTCTCTAGGTTCAAATTTAATTTTCTTTCTTAAAATGTGACTCCCCCAAGATTCAATATTCCAGACAAATTTATTTTATCAACATATTTTTTTTGTAAAACCAAAGAGGTTCTAGGCACTGCATTAGACAATGGAGAATGAATCAGACACAATCACTACTCTCAATGAATTTATAATCAACTGATTTGACAATGACTCACCTTGGCTTACCCTGCACTTGGCCTGGATGCTACACCTCTCCTAAAATGCTTCAAGATTGTATTAGCTTTTCCTGCATTCACAAACAAAAACTACCATTTGTATAATTATTTTTGCACTATCTCTTTTTATATTCACAATAACCTACTACACTGGTCATTATTAATTCCAACTGAACTGTGAGAAAGTTCAGGCAAGTGGCTTGCCCATGACTTATAAGTGGTAGGTGAGGATCGTAGAACCAGTCACAGTATTGAGCTTAACTGTACATGAGTTCACCATCATGTCTCCTTTCACATCATTCATACCAATCTGAGACTAATTCAAACCCTGGGAACGTTTTTATCTGAGCCATTGGGAACCAGGTCACTATTACCCTATCTTCGTGAAACTGATTTTTCAACTCTATTTATAAGAATTCACATTTATATATATTAAACATTATTTAGGTGGTTTCATCCTTAGTTGGGGAAAATGTATTTGAAATTTCAATCATCTGTCATTTTTTCTTTGCCTCCCTGCTTTGAGTATGCACAAACTTGGTCATCTCTATTCATCTACATCAACGTTATTGATCAAAATGTTCATCATAGGAAGGTAAAAATGTAAAACAGCTGTCTGGGATATCATGTGGTGCCATCTCCACACTAACCTAAGCATCCACTCCATCTGTTTTTCTATCCCTCACAACCTCTCTTCCTTTTTAATTGGCATGTGTTTATCAACAGCACATTCTGTTCTCTTAGAGTATAACATCATACAGAACTAGCTTAGAAAAAACAGTCATTTCCTTTCCAGAAGAGATAGCCGTCTTACCCTTGTTTTACTTGCAGACGTTTTCTTAGATAAGCTTATCCAATGAATCTACCATAGCACAGCAATTTTCCAGCAATCAAATATTAAATACCATGGTCCTTTAGACCTCTTCACCAATAGTCTAAGATATACTTTAATTAATTCTCTATAATATTTTTAAAGAAGAAATGTTTTCATGCATAGAACAGAAAAAAGTTTGTGGCATCCTATCAGCAAAACAATTTATTTATTCCCATCATGCTACTGAATGCCCATTTTAGTATCACTAAACCCTATTTGCAGTGATGAAAAAATGCTTCTGATTAACATTACTCATTCTTTTGTTCATTCAACAAGTATATTGACTGACTGCCTACTATGCCCCTGATGTATACTATGTGCTCAAAATACAGAAATGCACAGTCCTTGCTGTCAACGGGGAAGAATACAAAAGAAAATATACATCAGAATGCAGTTTTATAAGGGCTGAAACACTAAGTATTAATGAAGCGCAAAACCTCACTAGCAGAGCACAGGGCAGACTTTCTCAAGGGCTGATGCTGTTTTGCATATTTGTCTTGACAATGAGTAGAGATCAGGCATGTGAATATGGAGAAACCAGGTTCCAGGCAGAGCAAATGGCATATGCAGAAATATAGAAGCTTAAGAACCAAATGCACTTAGAAACTAGAAAGTCACATGATACAACTGGAATGAAGCATGCAGGTTGGTGAATGATGACTAATAAGGCTAGAGGGAATAATCAGAATTTGATCATGAGGAGATTGTGCCCAGTGTAAATGAGTACATCCTCTGCCCTGAAGGCAATAGAGGAAGTGGTCAACACCTGAGTTTAATTAAGAGGCTCTTTGTGATCAAGGCCAGTGATCTGGGAGGTACCACCCTAAGGGAAAGACAACAAAATGTTGCAATACTTTAACAGACATGGCAGTTCACAAAGCTCATTACTCGTCAGAGTCAGCTGGAGAGCACTTCTAAATTGCCTAACTTGGGCCCTTACCAGGTCAACTCAGATTTTATATTTTCCAAAGTTCTCTGAATTCTTCTAATGCAACTGGTCCATTGTCTCGCATCTGGGAATCAGAATTTTGCCTCTAATTGTAGGTCAAAGAAGTAAGGAGAGTTTGATCATGTTCAATTCAAGTAATGAAACAAATAGATGTAAGGTCTGTCTGAAAGAGTGAAAAGATAAAATGATAGAATACTTTTTAAAGAAATGCAATTTTATTATTTCCAACTGCTTATAGCCATGAAAGCAAAGTACTGATTGGTAAAGCTCAGTATAATAATGTTTCCTAAAGAAAAAGGTTAATGTGTAAGTTTTTGTAATTCACATTTACAAGTGAATCTATTTTTTGTTTTTGTTTGCATCTTTGAGATTAGGTATTACCCTCACAATCTCCCTTAAACATGGTTTAGTTTTTACAACCTTCTTATTTTCATAGAGTCAAACATAAACTTGAGTCCAGCCCATGATCAAAACATTACAAATTCTTGATACTATCAGTTTCAATTTAAATTTTTTTTTAAATCATGAATTCTAAACTAGTGCTATCTGAACTAACTCGGTTTTGATACAGTTTTCTGATATTCTGATTTTTTTTCTTTTTTAGTCTGAGCCTCATTTTGTTACCCAGGCTGTAGTACAGTGGCATGATCATGGTTCACCACAGCCTTGGTCTCCTGGGCTCGGGTGATCCTCCCACCTCAGTCTCTCGAGTAGCTGGATCTCCAGGAATGCATTACCATGCCTAGCTAATTTTTTAAATCTTTTTTGTAGAAATGAGGTCTCACTGTATTGTCCAGGCTTGTCTAGAATTCCTGGGCTCAAAAAATCCTCCTACCTTGGCCTCCCAAAGTGCTGGGCTTACAGGTGTGAGCCTATACACCAAGACTTGAAAATTCTATATTAGAAGAAATCTCTATTATAGATCATTTGTCTTAAATAAGTGAATTGTAGCAAATTCTATCAATAAGGAAATTCAGACTATCTCCAAAACCCAAGCACATTTTACTTCAATACAGTGATAAGCTCCATGAGGATAGAAACTAAGTTTGTCCTGTTTGCATCTTATCTCTAACTCCAGGCTTAGAACCTAGGCAGGACAAACATTTGATGCTTACTTGTCTATTAAGTCAAACATCTTCCTTTCATAATGCTGGGAAAATTAAGCCAATTTTACCCAGATTAGTCTAAATACATAGAAATCTACTTCAGCCAACTAAATGAAGAAAGAAGCACCTATAAAGACAAAGCTTTATTTCAACAGCTGTCTACCAACCAATCCAGCAATAAAGATTATCACTTGGTCTTCAGAAAAACAACTGTGGTGTCATTATTGTTTGCTGATAAACCTCACAAGTAAAGCCCCCAAAGGAGAAATTTCCTTGGCCCTAAAATTACTATTACTAAAATTACCAGTTCTTCTCATGACTCAAAATTCCCTTAGAATTGACTTGACAGAGAGGCCCACCACATTTTAAAGCCAATTTATTCGGTGCTAAAAAACGAACATTCTGGCTACAGTACAACAGTACTGGTTTAACTAATTCAAAACCATGGCTGGTTTGATAAATGTAACTCTGGTGGCCGGTCATAATAGAAAAGAAGCAAGAAATATGGAACACTTATTTGGAGCCAGACATTGTGCTCAGCACTTCATCTAATCAAATTAAAGCCTCAAAGCAATTATTTGATGTTGGAGTTATTAACGAGTCAATTTTACAGGGGGAAATGAGGAAAAGAACTTATGTAACATGTTCCTGGTTACAAAGTCACTGAAAGTGGCAGAATCAGGGTATCAACCCAGTAAGTCTGACTCCAGAGTCCTCATGTCTCTCGCTACTCTGTACTATCTTGAGAAAAATTAGTATTTCTTTGCTTCATGAAATATTTCCTATTTTAAGAACTTGGTTGGATAAGAAACTCAGACATGGTTTGCCAAGGACATTGCATTCAATCATGCTGAAATACCCAGAAAGAGTTTACACATCATTTGACTTTACTATTATGCAATTTGAAGCTAGTGTTTGAAAATAAAACTCATCCAGAGTTTTCCCTGTGTTCATGTCTAACTCCAAAGGTCAAGCCTCTTCTGCTAGTCTAGGCTGCCTCTCTCAGTGTTGTCAAGAATCTATAGAGCCTTAATCTAAATATCTGTCAGGAAAGTAATGATGTGCTATGCATAATAATGAGAAAGGAACATGTATAACTGAGTTATTGTGGTGTCTGGAATAGAAGTAAATATTTACTTTCCTTATTTTAGCACTCTCTGGAAAAGACTATGGTCTTGTTTATGGAAGATTAAGTAATTTATTTCAATTAATGACTACAAGCTTTCCATCTCTTTCCACCTGCCCCAGTGCTTAGTCAAAATAGCAACTACTATTTCCCTGGATTATGCCTTAGTCTCTGCATATGCAGAAGCATCTATAGAAGAGGTCTTGAGTAGCATTATTTGAATTTTCTTATAAAAACCTCTTTGAGAATATGCTGATTTCAGGGACACTGAATCACCACTCTTGGCTCTTTTCATGATTTAGCATAAAGGACATTACGCAAAGCACTACTTGCAAAGGAAATTATAAACTCAACCACAGCATGTGCTGCCTCGGGTTTTACCAAAACACACTTGCTAACAATAAGATTCAAGTTTGATATTTGAGTGGTGTCATGCTGCTCACCTTTGACACTTGAAGAAGGTTGATTTGTATAAAGCATACAGTGAAGGCAAAGAAATTCAAATCGAGATGTGAAAATTCCTTGCCCCCCAAAGTACTCATTTTACTTGAAAGTCTCTATTATGTTCTCTGACCAGTGTTCCTGTGTTTACTGTTTTCTAAAGGGGTCAAGGATGTGTATAGCCTTCCCAGGGAAACTTAGGAAGTAAGTTGGTTGTCACAAAGACTGACATTAAATAGGTGAAGAGTTTTTGGGATGCTAAATGTCCTGCAGCGTGCCAAAGAATTGTCCCTATCCCCAATTCCACCAATGCTAACAACAGTGAACAACACTGGCAGGCAACAAATGTTTCCTGTCATACAGAATGCTGGAGCACATACAATGCAGTTCATCACCTAAACACGTTATCCTACTACATACTACATGGTATTCATACTACAAGTGCCACAATGAAAGACAAGTGCATCACTCAGGGCTAGATGTGAGAAAAGGAGTAGGAAACCAAATAATGTTTCATGCATAATCATCACTAATTTTTTGTTTGTTTTGTTGTTGTTGTTTTGGTTTTTTATAGAAAGTAGAACTTATTGAGGGGACAGAAAAGCACCTGCGGTGGGAGGGGACCCGAGGGGGTTGTCTCATCACTAATTATTTTATTTGGTCCTTTAGGAAAATGTGGAAGAAGGCCGAGCAAGTATCTATCAATCTGTCATCACCAACACCAGCAAAGAAATGTCTTGTTTCAGTGACTTTCCAATGCCTGAAAATTTTCCAAATTTCCTGCACAATTCTATACTTCTGGAATATTTCAGGATTTTTGCCAAAAATTTTGACCTTTTAAAATATATTCAGTTCCAGGTACTGTATTTTGTGGGGAAGGGTTTTTCTGCATTAGTTCAGCTCATACTTTAAAAGAAAAGTTACTGTGACAATGAAGAAATTGTGAATAAAGTATCCCACTCTAATTCTCTGTAGAAAGATAAGGCATGGTATAAAAAACAAAAAGTAGTGTCCATTGTCCCTCATATTATAGACTGTATACATTAACCAAAGAGGGAAATCATCTGTTAAAGTGAAAGGTTTGAATTATGATGGTATTGATAGCAAAACTGCATCTAAACTTATATCTATTACCAAGTATACTCCTAGCCTAATTTCCCTTGAAAGGACATTATAAGAAAATTAAACTGCTGTTTCATTTTAACTTCTCCATAGAAGTGGGATTTCTTAGAAATATAGTGAATAAACTCACCGCTCTCTGTTCATCTCAGAATCCTGTTGAACCTATTTTTCCTTATAATTATTTTCTAGATGCAACCTCTAGCAACATAAAGATGGTCAGATCATTTTGAAATACACTTAGAATTACCCCTTCCTGTGCTTCTCTAAAACCAAAGAATCAACAACAACCAAAAATAAAACCCACAACCTTTCATTAAATATGTTGAATTTGTATCAGTAACCTACACTCTGAGAACTAGTAACTGTGTTTAGAAATTAAAATATAAATTGCATTTCTGGGTAAATAACAATCAGAGAGGCTTGTTTTTTATGTTTACTTCTTCTGAGTTGGAGTTTCACTCCATCTCTCAGGCTGGAGTGTAGTGGCACACTCATAACTACCCCAGCATCAACCTACTGGGCTCTGGCGATCCTTCTGCCTCAGCTTTCCAAGTAGCCGGAACTACAGGCGCGCGCTACAACACCCGGCTATTTTTTTTTTTAATTGTAGAGACAAGATCTCACCAAGTTGCCCAGGCTAGTCTCAAACCCTCAGGCTCAGGCAATCCACTTGCCTCAGCCTCCCAAAGTGCTGGGACTACAGGCTGAGCCACCGAGCCTGGCAGAGGCTTATATTTTAACACATCTCATCTTCTCAATAATTCTAGCTTGTATTACATTAATTTATAATAGTTATTTTGATGAAAATCTATATTTGTAAACACCATTAAAATGTCTGGTTCTTCCCGTTGCTTTCCCCCAATCCCTGGAAGATCCTTCCTATGGGTAACAGATTATTTTACCAGAAGCTTTTGTAGCTTTGTCTACTTAGCTATCAATCTACTCTACAAACATGTTACCCTTGTCTAACATGATTTATATTATCTGTTCTTTTGAAGATCATGTCAGAGTTACAAGGGAGTTGTTTCTCTTGGTTATTGTGTTACTGCTGCTATGGTTTTCTGAAGCCTGGAGAAGTATTGTGTATTGGTCTCTGAGTCGGTATACTTCATACATGTCAGGGTTCAACTCAAGAAGCAGGCAAACTGTGAATGGCCCTGTTGCTTAGAGTGCTAATGTAATCTACATTAGTACTTTTCAAACTTAACTATGCACATGAATCACCTGGAGAGCTTGTTAAAATGTGATCCTGATTTAATAGGCATAGGGTGGGGTCTGAGATTCTGCACATCTAACAAGCTCTGGGTGACAGTGAAGTTCCTTAGAGCTCATTTTGAATTGAAAGGATCTATAATACTTTAGTTAAGATACACTCTGAACTACACATCTGAAATCTTTACTCTCAGCTGACAGTAAATGCTCAGACATTTTAAAGCTCTTTCACAAGCTCTCTACTGATATTCCATAACATTTGCAAGTTAAGATAGCTTCAAAAATTACCAGCCCATCATTTTGAAAGGTATCTGAAAACTTGAAAGCATTTATAGACTTAAGCACATGCAAACAAAAGAGATGCATGTCATTCCTCTAGAAGTGTAACAAACTTTGTTTCCATTTGACATTGTTTCTTAAATACAGCAGAAACGTAACATTTATGTACACATTTTAAAATGGGCCTCCAGTGAGCTACATTTTTTAAAAAATCAATGAAGCAATAAGTTGTTTCATTTGAATGAGATCATGAACTATAGGGCTAACATGACATACTCTGTTTCAAAAATAATTAACTTTGACAACTACCATTAAATGGAGTGCTGGCCATGTGTCAGGCACTCTGCAAAGTAAAATATCTTTCCTAATATAGACTCCGCACAGAGGTGGACACATAAAAGGACCTTTAAATTCTGACTGTGCAATCACTGGAATGATTGCCATGTGTCTTATACCCTTGTCCAGATTATCAACCTAAATAACAAACATAGAGGAGCTCTCTAAGAAAAAAGATACTCACTTGGAAATAGAGCACTGTAATGTGAATGTGCACACCATAGTTAACTCTGTGCATATTAAGGGAGGCATAAGAAGACAAAGGCTTTTAAAGGGGGGGGAAATGGGGAGGATTACATAATTGTTTTGAGACAAATATCTTTGGCTACAAAGATCAATGACAAGGGTGACACCAGTTCGACTTTGGACAAGCAGTTGCTGGGCACATGTTCTTGTGAAAGTATTTTTGTGTAAGGTTACAAATGGTCTTTGTGCGAGACTGTGGTGTTTGTGAGTCTTTTTTGTTTTCAGGCATATAAGCATGACAACACTCTCTTTATGGCCTTCCTCTGCTCTATTTGTCAGGGTTTTCTTAAAACCAGCAACTTATTCAACCATTCACAGATGGGTCCTCATGCTGAGTCAGCCCCTTGCATAAAGCAACCATGGGAAGCATACGCTTGCCCTGTCAAGGTCCATGCTGTGCCAGGGTAATTTCCCATGATGCCTTCTCTGTGTTTGTTCAAGACAACCGTCCTTAGTGTGAAAAAATGCTCAGATTTTTCATCCTCTGGCCAATGGAAGGTCTTCACCCAGAGCAACGGCAAGCAGCAGAGTGCCATCTTTGATGCAGTCATGGTTTGCAGTGGCCACCAAATCCTGCCGCACATCCCACTGAAATCATTTCCAGGTGAGACCTGTGAAGATTTCCAGCTTTATAAAAGAGGTTTCCAGGTGCTTTATTTGCAGTGTAGATTGACAAGATTCACTGCTGCAACTTGGGCATATGTCAAGATTGAGATAGAGCTGGAAAGATAAAAGACTGCAAATACTATCTTTGTTTCTATAGACCACTTTGGGTCTTCACTACAAAGAGAGCTCAGGTAACTTCCTCCAAAGTCACTAAGTCTTCTCCAGAATTTCAGAGAATTCTCATCCAAACTGGTTCTGTGTGAAGAGGTCCTTTGACCTTCCAAACACCTGCTACATCCTTGGAGCCTTTTCCATAGAGTCATGCTCACGGAAGGGGTTACTAGGGAGAGTTTTTGGAAATAAAGGCTCCTGCAGGTTAGTGATGCAAAGAGGAGTGAGTGCAGGAATAGAACCCTGCATCTGTCAGTTCTGGTGCCCTCCAGCCCTTCCCTCAAAGAGCATACTTCCTTCCCTACTTTCAGGATAACATTTAATACAGTGGTTCACACTAAAATACAGCCTCATCTAGAATCACCTGTGGAGCTTCTCAAGCCCTGAAGACTGGGGTCCCAACCCCAAAGACTCAAATGCTATGGGATAGGGCCAGATCAATTCAAACTTACTCAAGTGATATTAATATACATCCAGGATTGAGATTAATCTAAAGTAATGGTTTCTAAATAGAACTACCGGGAAAGCTTTTCAAAGCACAAATTGCCAGGCTCCATCCCCAGTACTTCTGATTCAGTAGGTGCTATGGTTCGAATGTTTGTCCCCTCCAAAACTCCTGTTGAGGCAGTATAGAGAGGTGGGGCCTTTAAGAGGTGTTTGGGTCATGAGTACTCTGCCCTCATGAATGGATTAGTTCATTGCTGGATTAATGAATCAATGGGTTATCATGTGAGTGGAACCAGAGGCTTTATAAGAAGAGGAAGAGAGGCCTGAGCATAGCACATTAGCACACTCAGCCCCTTCACCATTTGATACCCTGGGCCATTAGCAAGAAGACTTTCATCAGATGCCTCCAACTTCTCAGCCTCCAAAACTGTAAGAAATAAATTATTTTCCTTATAAAATATCCAGTTTCAGATATCCTATTAAAAACAATAGAAATACAGTTGTGGTGGCTTACACCTGTAATTCCAGCACTTTGGGAGACGGAGGCAGGAAGACCACTTGAGCCCAGGAGTTTGAGACCAGCCTGGACAACATAGCAAGACCCCCCATCTCTACAAGTTAAAAAATAATTAAATTAAAGTTTTTAAAAATAGAAAATGACCTATGACAACAGGTCTAAGCATGAAGCTGAGAATTTGCATTTTTTGCAAGTTCCCAGGTGATGCCGATTTTGCTGGCCCCAGGACCACACACTCTGAGAACCAATAATCTAAAGACTATTTCAAGCAACCCCACCATCAATGGCAAATACCTTAATAAGGTCATGTGTTCCCAGGAAATGTAAAAGGGGTAACTAGGAAAGGATACAGAAAGGCTGATCTGCAATTAAACACCACGAAGTCACTGACTGCCACATGAAAACCATCTCTCAACTTTTATGTGCCTGTGTTTTTAGTTTATTTTAGTTTTTTGTTTACATTTGCAAAATAAGAATTCTAAATATTATTCTAACTATTACACAATTACAATGATAGGACTTCATAATGTGTTTAAGAAATTTTTTTTGTGTCGACTATGTGACATTAAAGTGTCATTTTACAGTCCAAAATAGTATAACGGGCACTCAGAAATCAGCATCCAACCCTGCTCTGTTCATTAACCTTTGTCTTGTGAATCTGTAAGCTGCAGCCTCTGAAATCCATGCCCTTGGTTCCGTACCATGTGCACGGTACCCAATTTTACTTATGCGTTTCACACCTTGAGTTTGTCATTGACCTTGCTCCTGTAACTCCCATTACAGGGGAGGAGGCCAAAAAAATGAACGACTCCAGAAAGAAAAAACTGGCAATGCAGTGTCCTTGGAATTAGCTTGACATGGTTGCCTAGAAGCCCACAGCCATATCTCTTCTTCCCCCTGCAGGTATCGAGAGGTTCAAAGGCCAGTATTTACACAGCTGCCAATACAAGCACCCAGGTGAATTAGAGGGGAAGCGCATACTGGTGATAGGAATAGGAAACTCGGCCTGCGATATTGCTGTTGAGCTGAGTAAGAAGGCTGCTCAGGTGTGATTCTCTCTGCTGACTTTGGACAGGGGAAAGGAAAGAGGAGGCGTCTGTGGGGAACTCTCACTGTGTACACAAGGCTCCAGGACTCACCAACTGGTTGGCTGGTGGCCCAGTGGGGTATCATGGAAAATATGGAAGTCTAGAAGCCAGTTTACCCAGCTCTGTCACTACCCAGACAGTCACTTCTCTGGGTGATGATTCCCTCATTTTTTAAGTGGAAAAGTTTCAATCAGATGATTTTCAATACAAGAGGCCTTGTTTCTCCCGAGGGGGCTTAATGAGAAGTTGATCTGATTTTTGGGGGTGCCTTTTAGAAATGTAGTGCATTTTTGAGTTATATTTGAAGTCTGGATAATCCTGTTTCCTAAGTATCATGAAAAGAAAGATAAGTAGAGGGTAAGACTCTGACCCAAGATCATAGATATTCAAGTGCTCCCTGGGGCCTCCCAACCTCTGTCGTCTTTGCACTTGCTCAAAAATTATGCCAACTGAGAGTCAAGCATTACAAGATGTAGATGGTGCTGACAGAGATAGTCAGGAATGACAGAACAACTCCTTCTGGAAGGACAGACCTAGGCAAAGAAAGCAAAATATCTATGGCTTCTCTCCCAAAGCATTCTTTCTCAACAAGGCCTGAACCAAACACCCAATCCCTCTGGCACCCACCGCCTCCACCTGGTTCTCTGGCTACACAGGGCTAACCATGGCCATGTCCACAGCCAGCAAACCTTTCACACTCTCAGGGCTGGAGACACCCAGCAGCAAGCATGATAAGCAAACATGAGGCTTGCCCAGAAGGTTAATGACGGGGTTACACTGGGCCTTGTCAAAGTCACTTAAATTAGCCAATGTTGGTCAGAGCCAGCCTGGAAACATAGACGATCACTAACACCCGAAGGAGACTTACTAGACCCAAGAAGTCTTCACCTTTTGTATGAAAAGAAACCATCAAAGCTTTAAGACCTTGCTGTGAAGAACACATGAGGAGGCAGGAACCATGAAAGCTTTTGAGCAGAGCAGAACAGGGAAGTGGGAGGCCCAAGCTCCATGCTTTCACATGAGAGAATACCTGCAAAGCTGAGGAAGGGGCTTAACGGGGCCAGGTGAGCAGAGTGGACATAACAGTCCAGACTACCACACATCGTCAGGACAGTGATCTGGACTGAACACATGTTCAAAAGAGATCAAGGTGTGGACTGCAGGAGGCAGTTCCTCATATGGTCTTGCCATGTAAAAAGCCTGCTTACGGTGCCACATTCAATATTAAGACACTACTTGGGGCCAGGCGTGGTGGTTCAAACCTGTAATCCCCGCTCTTTGGGAAGTCAAGGTGAGTGAATTGCCTGAGCCCACAGGTTCAAGAACAACCTGGGCAACTTGACGAGACCTCATCTCTACAATAAATCAAAAAATTAGTCAGGCGTGGTAGCATACACCTGTAGTTCCAGCTACTTGGAAGACTGAAGTGGAAGGATCACCTGAGCCCAACAAGTCAACACTGGGGTGGCCATGAATGTGCCACTGCACTCCAACCTGGGTGACAGAGTGAGACTCCAGCTCAAAAAACAAACAAACAAAAAGAAGCTACTTGGCAGGAAGCGAGAGGGTTAAGCCCAGGAGTTCGAGACCAGTCTGGGCAACATAGTAATACCTCATCTCTACAAAAATCAAAAAATTAACCAGGTGTGGTGGCAGGCACTTGTAGTCCCAGCTACTTGGGAAACTGAGGCAGCAGGATCATCTGAGCCCAGTAAGTCAAGGTTGTGGTGAGCCATGATCATGCCACTACACTCCAGCCTGGACAACAGAGTGAGACTCCAAAACTCAAAAAATAACATAAGAAAGAATTACCTTGGCTATATTTCTGTACCTTACAGCTCCTTAAACAATCTTTTACAGTGTTTCACTGAGATTTATTAGATTTATAACATAAAGCTATAATTATGATAAAGCCTTTTACACAGAGTATATACTATCAAGTGTTCTGTGAGGAGACTTACCAGAGATTTTATAGGAGCTATGTATATAAGGACAGAAGAAGGTGCATCTGCAAAGCTTGAAATTACAACCTGAACTCACCAAAACCCTGAGTGTGTTCTGTTCTGTCAAACCTGCTCTGTACTCTGTGCTCACCTCCATAGGATACAGCGCCCTCTATCACAATCCGAAAGATGCTATGCGATGGTGCTGCATCATCCACACAGTTCCCAGTCAAACTTCTTTCCTTGGCGTCAAACTTCTTTCCTTGGCTTAAGCATGTATCTCAGAGAAAGCAGCCTGAGCCCAGATAAATCCTCACACATCTCTCATGGTTGCAGCCAGTGGAGCTAGCCAGGGCAGACTCCCCTGCGATAGAGAAGGTCACAACAGAGAGCAAGCAAAGCAGGCAGAGCATCCCATCTGAAACATGGACTGATCCCTAAGGAAGAAGCACTGAAAAGAGACATTAACAGCAATATTTAAGTGTAGCATCTAAACCTAATCACGGTATTGCCAGTACAGCATAAGGGCAACAACAGGAAAAATTTCAGGACACAAATAGATATTACACTCAGACCAGCAATACAAGAATACAAGAATATTTGTTCTAGGTGCTACTTCACAAGCGAAGGGGTTCAGAACTTTCCCCCACAACATTCACTCCAGATGTGAGGCACTGTATGAAACCCCCTCCTCCAGCCTAAATTTACAAAATATTAACAGCTAACAGTGCTCATCACTTGCTAGGCAATACTTTTGTACTTTGTACATATCACCTCGCATAATCTTCACAATAATGCCACGAGATAGGTTCTGTTTCTATCTTCACTTTACAGAGAGAGAAACTGAGGAACAAAAGAGATTTGAAATAGCTCACCCAGGGCAATACAGCTGGTAAGTAGTGGGACAGGGATTCAAATCCAAATAGTCTAGACTCAGAGTCCATGATCTTAACCTCTTAAGTGAATCGCTTTCCTTGCAAGTGTTTGTCAAGTATAGCCCTGAACTGCAGAACTCATAGAATGCATGAAACAATTTGAGAAACAGTTCAAATATGCACTTGGACACTGAGAAAGTAATAGTAAACAAGATAAAATACATAGTATTTGAAAAGAAATTTAAATGTACATTTTGAAAACAAGGACAATTTTAGGTTGCAAGGTAAAGAATACATCTGAAAGAGGAAATGTGCACTTTAAGAGAAAGAGAATCACAGTATAAATTCAGAGTCATGTCTAACCTTTAAAATACAGAATAATGCATATTTACGTACTTAAAATATTAAGTGTGGAAGGAAGGCGATTTCCCTTGTCATCCTCCCTCCAGGAATATACAAATGCCCACACTTATACCTGTGTGGTCATTCAGCTATGATCACACATTTCTGAGGCCTCCAATAGTTCTCCTGTACCATAAAATAAGCTTGGGTGGAGGAACTGAGAGGCAGGAGGAGCAACAAACCACAACTGTAAATATGGGAAAGACTTGTGGGTTTTGTCAATGGTATCAGCCCACAGATTTTCTCATGTCTCCATGAAGTTCTCAAGGCTTCATTGCAGTTTTCCTTGATCAGTACAAATGCTACTAGGTACCCCTGTATAAGAGGTACTTCACCTTAAGGTCAATCATCTTAAACACAGAACCTTAGTAAATTCTGGGACCACACACATAATACATCAACTACCCAGTAGATTTTTTGCAAAAGGAACTATGACCTTATTTAAACCATATCTTTTATGTTTACCAGGTTTTCATCAGTACCAGGCAAGGGTCCTGGGTCATGGGCCATATCTCTGAAGATGGCTATCCTTGGGACATAGTGTTCCACACCCGGTTTAGCTCTATGCTCAAAATGTCCTGCCACGAACAGTTCTAAAATGGATGATGGAACAACAGTTGAATCGGTGGTTAAGCCATGAAAATTATGGTCTTGAGCCTCAAAACAAGTAGAGTAATTTTACTTTTTTATGGTATACTTAATGATAAGCAAGGTTGTTCAAAGATGACTCTCTTTACAAAGATCCAAATTGCTAACATGGTGTTTCAAACTACAAACTAATAGTATAAGTATCGCATAGGTCCTGGAGTTTGAATTCCAAATTTGTTCTGTATCCCTTTAAAAAAGGACTAGAAGATGAAGCAGAAGTGTTATAATCTGCTTCTGACAGCAGAATTAGAGAAGGACTTTGTAATGCCCAGAGCTGTTCAACACTGGAAATAGCTACTTCAAGAGACTACGACCTTCCTTTCAGAGGGTTATGGAGGGAAACATGTAATTCTCCATCTAATAATTTATGTTTTCCTAGCACTATATCTTGAAGTTTCTTCCCATGGGCAACCTTTGAGAACATATTCCTTTCTTTTTGTCAAACGACAAATCTGTGTTGATCTCAAAGTTATATGTCATTGATACTGTAAACACAAGGAAACATTATGAATGCTTATTTTGCATTAGTTAATACAGGCTTCTTCCCTTTAAAAAAAAAAAAAAAAGGTGGGAGGCCAGGCATGGTGGCTCAAGTCTGTAATCCCAGCACTTTGCCCAGCTCAAGTCTGTAATCCCAGCACTTTGGGAGGCCGAGGTGAGGGGATTGCCTGAGCCCACAAGTTTGAGAACAGCCTGAGCAACTTGGCAAGACCTCATCTCTACAATAAATTAAAAAATTAGCCGGAAGTGGGAGCACATGACTGTAGCTCCGACTGCTCGGAAGGCCAAGACAGACGATCGCCAGAGCCCAGTAGGTCGACACTGGGGTGGCCGTGAGCATGCCACTGCACTCCAGCCTGAGCGATGGAGTGAGACTCCAATTCAAAAAAAAAAAAAGAAGAAGAAGAAGAATTTTAGACTTTTTTAACAAATGTCATGTGACTTCTGTATTCTGAGATCTGATACATATGCCATGTATTGTCTTATTTAAAGAAAAAAAATAAAAGAGGCCAGCAGCAGTGGCTCACACCTGTAATCTCAACACTTTGGGAGGCAGGAGAACACTTTGAGGCCAGGAGGTTGAGACCAGTCTGAGCAACAGAGAGACCTCATCTCTACAAAATTTTTTTTCCTGAAAAAAATCAGCTGGGCATGGTAACATGTGCCTGTAGTTCCAGCTACTAGACAGACTGAGGCAGAAAAATCACTTGAGTCCAAGAGTTTGAGGCTGCAGTGAGCTATAATTGTGCCACTGCACTCTAGCCTGGGTGACAGAGTGAGCTCTTATCTCAAAAAAAGAAAATGTTCTCAAATATACCCAAAAAAGGAGGCCCTGGAAATACAAACAGACTTTGCACCAACATCCAGGCTATCATAAACAGAGATTCCGTGGATATCTGGGATTGATAAATCAATCATTTCTTTAAAATATCACTAAATCTAATTTTATACCTTAATTTTGACACTTATCCCTTAATAACTTTCAAAATTAGTGGATATACAGCAATTTTTTTTTACTTAAGCAAAATAATTAAAACTGGATAACATTAAAAAGGATAGAAACAGAAATGATGTGATAACCACCAGAATACGCAGGGACTGACCACAGCACAGGCATTTTGTCTAAGCCCTAGTGGATGCTTTCTTTTTTGAAATCTCTTTCACTCACATCACCTATGTGTTTTCCCTTATTTATTGAGAAGAGATTTGTGATATAAGAAGTCAGAAAATAAGGACTGGGGTACAACAGCTAGTCTCATGCATATTTAGAAAACCCTTTTATTTTCAGAGACCCCCCAAAAAAAGTCAAGAGGGTTAAAGATTCCTCAGTAAACAATCCTTCTGAGTGTCTTTTTTCCTGTGTGTCTCAGATATCTTATGAAAGAATCTGTACTAAATGATGATCTTCCCAGTCATCTACTCTACGGAGTCATCAAAGTGAAACTGAAAATGAAAGAGCTCACAGAAACTTCTGCTATCTTTGAGGATGTTCAGTGGAGAAAGACATTGATGTCATTGTCTTTGCAATGGGATATACTTTCTCTTTTCCCTTCCTTGAAGACTCACTTGTTAAAGTAGAGAATAATATGGTCTCAGTATATAAATACATATTCCCCCCTCACCTGAAGAAGTCAACCCTTGCATGCACTGGTCTCATCCAGCCCCTAGGCTCCATCTTCCCAACTGTTGAACTTCAAGCTCGTTGGGTGATGAGAGTTTTCAAAGGTAAGTGAGTGAGTGAGTGGACAGGTGGGTAGCAAAGGGTTTCAGACCTGACGAGGTTTGCTCTATAACAAAAGTAAAGAAAAAATTTTACAACTTTGGCTGCTCTCACAAGATTAGCTTTCTTGAAAGTTAGTGAGAATTCAAAGAATAAGAGTAATACAGGAATTTAATAATAATAAACACCTGCAATCATTTCTTTAAAATATCAGGCAGTTCAGAGAATTCCAACAGGCATAAAATTAAGAACCAGTTAACCTTTCTTTTGAACCATGAGAGATCAGTTCATAAAGGAAAATATCTATGTCTCTTGTTTTTACCTATATGGTGTTTACAAATTCCTCTATGTGGAAATCAAGAGACCTGGGGCCTAATCCATATTTAACTTCGTTAGCTCCTAATACTTGAGCTGCTCAACCTACAAGTTATAAAATTAGTGGAAGATTTCTCCCTGAGCTTCTGTGCAGCACTTTCCCTCCTCAGAAGGATATTAATTTCCCTGCCTCCAGGGTTAAATTCTGTCCAACAAAAACTCATTGAATACCTAGCCTCATGCTGGAACTTGATAGGACAGGGAGAAATTTAAGCAGATCTTTTCAACATAGTATGGCAAATGCTTGTGTAGAGGAATACATAGAGTTCTTTACACAACAGAATGCAGGAAAGGCCACTTAATGGGGTGGGATAAGAGAAAGGCACACAGTCAAGGAAAACTTTCTGTATGACTGTGTTTCTCGGGGGAGGAAAGGGGACTGCCTGAGCAGAAGCACAGGGACACGCTGAATGTGGAAATTTACAAGGTATTTGACATTCCCAGCGCATGATATGTGAGGCAGAGAAGCATGAGAGATTACTCTTGGAGAAGAAGGAGGCAGGACACAAGAACTTTGTAAGACATGCTAGGAGCTTGGATTATAAAATGTGGATTAGTTCTTCCCAAATCTGTCTATACATGAAAATTATCTGGTGAACCCATAGGGAACCTGATTAAGACTGGCCAAAGGACCTGGAACTTGCATTTTCAAAAGCTCTTCAGCCAGGGGAACCAGTGAAGTGTTATGAGCAAGGAATAGGCATTATCAGACTTACACTTTAGGTAGATTATTTCAACAGTCGTGTGGAATACAGATTTGAAAGCGGGGAAAGAATAGAGGCCCAGAAACCAGAGGCTGCTGCAATAATCAATGCTAAAATATGAGGCAACCCAGGCCAGGGCAGCGAGACAAGTTAAAAAAGGCGTAAACATGGGAAACAGCAAAGGATGAAACCACATCATGATTGGTTCATTGTGGGAAAGTGAGATAAGGAGAGAGGAGTCGAGAAGGACTTGCAGACCTCTGGCACTGGAAACTGGCAGTCAGCAGTGTGGTGAACAGAGAGTGGTGTGCAGAAGACACAAGTCTGAGCAGGCAGGCTTCAATGAGGAACACAGGTTTGTACTCCTGGAATCTGAGGTGTCTGATGACCAGTCATACACAGGGGTCCTTAGCCATGTTTCAATATATCTGAAACTCAGGAACACTTGTAAGCAGGAGATGGAATCATGGGCACATGATAATGACCCTTGCACCAGTCTTCTTTCTCTGTCCCAACTGCCCTGCTCTAGTCTCTCGCCAGGCTTACTCCAACAGCCTCTTACCTGGTCTTTCTAACTTTAGGCTTGCCTCTCTGGAGTCCATTTTCCCAAAGTCAGCAGCCAGACAAGCTTCCCAGAAGGCACGTTCGATTACCTCATGCAGGAAACTCTCCCATAGATTCCTGTCAACTTTAAGACGGAGCCCATAGCACGAGGCATGGCATCCCTTCTCCAGCTTCTTCTCTTAGCCCTCTCTGCCTTGTAGTTCTTGCTATAGATTGTGCTCCTTGGGCAGCATCACATAGAACACTCTGGGGTGCCCCCCGCTGAGTTCAGCAACACAGCAGCCCCGACTGGCACAACATGGTTCGATGGCTAGAGTTTAATTTTAAGAATCAGCTACTAGGTAAAGCAATGATACCGAATCAAACTTACTACTCAAACCAACTTTTTCTTTCTTAGGCTTGTGTAGCTTGCCCTCAGAGAAGACTATGACAGCAGACGTTCTCAAGAGGAATGAAAAAAGAATTGACCTGTAAGAATACTTTTAATTTTTTTTTACATAGAGGTGTTTCTCAAAGTACAGTGATCTAACTGCTTTTAAGGACCACCTAGCTGCTTGATAAAAATGTGAATTCCTGGGCTGCAGCCCAGACTAACTGAATCAGAAGCTCTGTCGATGAAATGGAAATTTGTATTTTTATGTTATTCCCAGGTAATTCTTATACGTACTAGTTTAAGAACCAACTACTTAAAGATAGGAATTGGCTGGACTCAGTGGCTCAGGCTGTAATCCCAGCACTTTGGGAGGCTGAGGTGAGTGGATTGCCTGAGCCCACGGGTTCAAGACCAGCCCAGGCAACTTGGTGAGACCTCGTCTCTACAATTAAAAAAAAAAAATTTAACTGGGCATGGTAGCACATGCCTGTAGTTCTGGCTACTTGGAAGGCTGAGGCAGAAGGATCACTGGAGCCCAGCAGGTCGACACTGGGGTGGCCGTGAATGTGCCACTGCACTCCAAACTGGGCAACAGAGTGAGACTCCAACTCAAAAAATAAAAATATAAAACAAAATATAAATTTTAAAAAAGATAGGAATTTTTCCACATCAGAACAATTTCCTTGGCTTAGTTTCACTTTAGTGTTCTAAGGTGTCCATGTCACATCCCATATCTTCTCAGGCCATCCACATGCTGTGGGTAGAGAAAGAATGGAATAAGGGCAGTGATGATGACAGTGTCTTGAAGATCTGTGGAAAGTTAGCTGCGGGATCCTCAGCAAAATAAATTGTGAAACAGTTGGTGCAGAGTTCAAGGATTTGTACTTTGTGATGAGGTGAAGTGGGGTTCGACAGTGATCAAGCACCCTTGGAAAGTTGCTTGGGCCTTACTTACATCAAGTGTAAGGAGTTATCTCAATTTGAATTCTAGTTTGTCTCGTATTTATTACCTACTTATATGCCACCCAGACTGCCGGGTGTTTAGGAAATTAACAAACAAATATTGCATTCAACTCTGGGCAAGACACTGAGCTATGCTTTCATAGGCTTTATTTCATGAATCCCTGCAGCTGACGAGTATGTACTTGCTTGGAGTCTTACTCTTGCTTAATAAATACCAAATAATAATCACAGTTATCAACCTTGTCACATTCCTAGTGCTTCCATGAATTCATGACTGTTTATTTTGGTGCCTGTGCTCAGTCTGAGATACAGGCCTCCCAATGGGATAAATTCATACTGTCCACCACAAATTCATTCAAAATTCATTCATGTATCCACATGTCCCTTCATTCTTACCACAGCTATTGAATGCCCACTATGCTATATAATTTAGAACGTCCTGTGACTCTGCCCTGTTCACTCTCTTCACTAAGGTTTGGAGAAAGCCAGAGCCAGATATTGCAGACCAACTACATCGACTACTTGGACGAGCTTGCCTTGGAGATAGGTGCAAAATCAGACTTCTGCTCTCTCCTGTAGAAAGATCCTCAACTGACTGTGAAACTTTATTTTGGACCCTGCAATCCCTATCAGTATTGCTTGGTTGGACCTGGGCAGTGGGAAGGTACCAGGATAGCCATCATCACCCAGAAACAAAGGATATTGAAGGCTCTGAAAGATGGGCTCTGAGGGCTTCATCTAATTTCCCAGTTTCCTTCCTGCTGAAAATCCTGGGACTTCTCACTGCTCTTGTGGCCTTCCAACTTCAATGGCTCTAGTATGTCAGCATAATGCTTTTGCTTTATTATCTTGCCATTCAACACCTCTTAAGGAAAACAAAAAGGTTAAAAGAAAAAACATTAAATTCATGTTCTAAATATAGATTTTAGAGTTAGGAGAAACAAGGAAGAAGGGGAATTGTGGAGAATTAGCAGAATTAGGTCTATGTATAAAGCCAACTTACAAAATAAAATTTGTCATTAAATTCTTCTTTCAAGTCACCAGACTTTCCAAAAAGTGCAATAAAATAACACCTGCCTAGGTAGATAGTGTTGCCAACCCCAATATGCGGGAGTTGTATGGAAAAATAACAGAATTGCACAGAATAAAAAGTGAGCCCAATTGTTTAACTTATTAGACAATTTAATTGGAAGTAACTATTCAAAACTCCTGCACAACATTCCTGATGGTTTTCCCATGCAGACCCTGCTTGGTGATGAAGCTCTTAAATGTGATCTTATGTTCCATTTGCTCAGCGGGAATCACTCAAAACTACTGGAGAAAAAAATGAGAGGCCAGATTTTAAAAAGAGTGGCAATGACAGACTTTTAGAGCCTGATATTGAACACTAAGAAAATAGACACATTTCCTCTATTTTGACAGAAACACTGCTGGAAAAATAAAAAGAAGCATGCCATTATAGATAAAGTACTTATTAGCAGTTTATTTTATTCTGTATTCCTCACAAAATAATTTTAACACTTTGTGCCTAGGTTAGCAGCATCCTGCAACATGGCATTCTTATACACACGTATTCTATCCAAGTACGAATGTTAAAAACAGAGTAACTTAAGCAATTTCCTGTAAATAGACACTGTAGGTTATTTTTCTTCTTGCATCCTTTTTGCTGCATAGTGCATTGCAATTGCATGTCAGTATAGTGTCACCAAGTAATAGAATGTACTTTGAACTGTAAGATATGGCACACTCTATGAGAAGAGAGCGCACATATAAGCCCAAATATTTTGAGTGATTTTTTTTTGTTTGTTTTAACTGCTACAAATTGGAAAGACCAAAAAAAATCGAGCATTTGAAGACCCTAGAAAGTTATTTTTCTTTTCTTTTCTTTTTTTTTTTTGAGTTGGAATCTTACTCCCAGGCTGGAGTGCAGTGGCACGTTCACGGCCACCCCAGCATCGACCTGCTGGGCTCAGGTGACCCTTCTGCCTCAGCCTTCCAAGTAGCCAGAACTACAGGTATGTACTACCATGTCTGGCTAATTTTTTTAAAAATTTATTGTAGAGATGAGGTCTCGTCCAAGTTGCCCAGGCTGGTCTCAAAACTGTGGGCTCAGGCTATCCTCTCACCTTAGCCTCCCAAAGAGCTGGGATTACAAACTTGAGCCACTGAACCCAACCAAAAGTTATTTTTATAATCAACAAAAAAGATAAAATCTTTTAGTACTTCTCAGCTATTCCCTGCCATTTCCTTTTTGGAGCATGTTAAATAGACAAAAAGTAAATATTGAAGTGAAGCTATGTTTGTTACGGGATTGTGGATTAAATTAGTTGTTAAAAAAATCTGCCAGGTAACTACTCATTTACTTTACATCAAGTTGAGATCCTGATACATACATCTAAATTTTATAATTCAAGATTGCAATTAAATACTTCTAATTCCCTTGAATTACCATGATAATAAGACAACTTCATATTTTTTTTAATAAGCACATACTAAGCATTTTCTGACATTACTTCTAAACTCAGATGAAACACAAAATCCTCCCAAAATGCCTATATACTGCCCTAAAAGTTAGTGGTTGAGTTGGTGGCAAAAGCCATCACAAATTAGCATTTCCACCATAGAGTAGATACAAATAAACGAAGATAACTGCTGTTTAAACATCTAATAGATAAGAAATTAACATGAACCAACTAACTGAAGTTAGACGGTAAAAATACTACCATTCCAGTTTGAATATTTTCAATATTCAAGTTTCATATTTTCAAAATGGACAGTAATGCAGTTTCCTTATGTTCTGATGTAATTTCACTTTATGTTCTGTGCCCAGATTGCATATTTAATGTTAAAATTGGGTGGTCACTCATACATTATTAAAATACTCCAGAAAATAAGTCATGAGTGGTTAAACTCATATCATAGTTAGCCATCACAAAACATAATGGAAATAAAGGAATCAAAGAAATGGAGCCATGTAGAAGTAATAAAGAATAGAAAAGCTACCAGAACTAGTTGAACATTGGTAGACAAGCAGACCCAAGATAAAACAAATTTGCAACAGTCTTCCATTGATACAAATATGAAATGTCATGTTTTGTCCATATTAATATTGTATTCTAGATGATAACAGTTTCTGTTTCTAGTTTTTGTAAGAGACTGTCCAATACACAGGACTAGGCAGGCACTTCAGTGACAACATAAAAATTATAGTGGCTAGAAAAAATAAAAAATTACCAGCTATAAATTAATATCAATAACCAAATCTGTACCTTTGACCAGGTTACTAGAGAAGATATATGCATATATAGAAAACTAACTTTTTAAAAAATTTTAAACTGCCTCATCTTTAACCTAAATGTATTATTATGAAGATTTTTTAAGCAGAGTTTCTGCTGAATAAAGCACCATAGATTATGATTGGATTGTAAGAGAGATCTTTGCTGATCCATCCAATATTGATCTATATTCAGAAAAACTGTGTTATCTGGTACTTTGCCAACTGGAATTTTTGAACACCCAGTGTCAATATTGTAGACCACTGTACACCAAATGTCCTGATCATGCACCGGAAGCCTAGACCATAATGAGATTAACAGTATGCTGTTTTCAGGGTGGTAATACAGGAAAAAGAAAGGGAAGCCAGAAGACTACCATCTGGGTCCACAGGAATAACTCTTAATTAATGGTCATTTTAATTGCCACTCTCTGAATGTGCTGGATAAGAAAGCCTTTACTGTATTACATTATGGGGAGGAAAGCAAAGCAAGGAACCCAGTTACTTTGCATAGTATCTCCTGATGGGAATGTTCAGAAATCATTCCCATCAGTAAACCACCTAAAGACAGGACTGAGAAAAATGAGATACAAAAGAGTTTTGTTTGTGCTACCCTAAAGTAATCAACTACAAAAAAGTTAAAAATACTGCTCTTTTCCCTCACATCACACTTAAAATAGCAAAATTTTTTTTTCTTAGACTAATTTTTATACATAAAATAAAAACATGGAGAACCAAAAATCTATAAAGTGATTTTACTTGAGCAATTAATGGGAGGAAGTTGGATTAACTGACTGTAAAGAACTGATTAAAATGTTAATTTAAAATACACTAGCATCTTCCACAAATTACTGTCCCCAATAAATGTATCTTCATAGATAAGCTTCTATCTGAGTCAGAAGAATCTCACAGAATCATTAAGACAACATAAAATGAAACAATAAATGTTCCACATTCTAAGTAATTAACTAAAGGTTCTTCAAACCTCATACTTTCAACTTAAACTGACTTGTGATTTAAGAAAAAATTACAACAAAGTATGGCTGGATGCAGTAGCTCATGTCTGTAATTCCAACATTTTTGGAGACCAAGGTGGGAGGATTGCTTAAGTCTAGGAATTCAAGAACAACCTGGGCAACATAGCAAGACTCCATCTCTGCAGAAAAAACAAAAAAAGTTTTTTAAAAAAGAAGAAATTACAATAAAGTGTTGAGAACTTTTCACTGGTCTACATACTAATTTGGAAGTAAAGAGGATTTAATTATTTCTTTAATGATGCAAGGCACTTTTCTCTTTGGGGCTTCATTTAGAAACAATTAGTATTACACTGTTTTATTATATTCTATTTAGAACCACCTTGGACAAAGGAAAAAAAACTGGGCAACTCTGACAAAATATATAACATTTGACTTTTACCCTCCTCAAAAAGTGCATAAAGGAAAGTCACTTGAAAAAATCTAACACTATTCTTGCTTTTAAATACTTGGTATTATAAAGCTGCTTCTTTTTATCATTAAAACTGTAGTTTTTTTCTATAGAATAAATAAATAAGGAAAGTAGTAGGAATGGAAGCAATAATTAGATTATGGTAAAGTAAGGATGGTTGGCTAGGGCCATGATTTAAAGATTATTAATAAGGCATCAGGAAGTTTTAAAAATAAAACAGTAATTAAGCTATTGAATTATACTGAAAAATAAATGTGGCAGATTCCTGCATTTTATTAATGCTTCTTTAAGAGGCTCCATCATAAAAGTGAAGTGTAAAATTATGTTGAAAATGTATTATATTGAACAAAAAAAATGACTTTTTAGCAAACTTTAGGAAAATCTTTTGCTATAAATTACCCAAACAGAGATCAGAGCTGAAAGAATATTGGACTCTGAGAAAAAATCTCAGAGTATGCTTGGTTCCCTTGTTTTAATTTTTTTATTTTCCTTCTTTGTTTGTTTTACTCATCTTTTTTCTCTTTTCTCTCTCTTCTTACTGTCATTGATAACGTTTTCATACTTGCTTTGTTTCTGTTAGTTTAGTGACTTTTTTTTTCTTTAGACATCATGTTTGTGTAGGGGAATAGCGCATCAGTAAAGAGGTTGGTTGTTGGTTTTGGTTTTTGAATTTTGCTGCTGTTGTTTTTTTCACTCTTATCTGTCTTTGTGTCTCTTTCCATTTATTAGTCAGTACATTTGTCTGTCTTCCTGCTTACTCTTATCTCTCTCCACCTTTCTCTTCCCCCGACCCCCTGTTCCATTCTTTTCATTTTTCTTACCCCATTTTGCTTTCAGGGAGCAAACCTATACCCCCACTGCATGGGCAGATTGCAAAGCAGTGGGAAGTGGGCTCCAGAGTATCCATACACCTGTTGGTGGAAACTGGAATCTGCAGATAGATTTTGAATCACAGTTCACCCCTCAATTAAATCTCAAAACTGCAAATTGTATAGCTCCCAACCTACAGCCCAGCTTCAGAATTGAACAAAGCCAGAGGATTCACATAAAGAAAAATAAGAAGTTGAGCAAACAGAAGTAAAAGCAACTCCACAAACCCTGAACAACAGGAATAAAAAAGATGAGGAAAAAAGGAAAAAGTGGGGAGGAAAATCTACACAAATGAAGAAAAACCAAAAGAAGAATATAGGTCTCACACAGACCACTGGGAGGCCAGACACTGAGAAAACAGACTTCAGAGCACAAACATTGAAGAGCACCCAGAATGACTAGTCACATACTACAAACCAAGACATCAATACATTAATAGAGAGAATAAAAAGAAGGGAGAAGAGACAAAAGGAAAATAGGAATGAGTTGATAACTGAAATAACAGCAGTAAAGAATACTGTGAATGAAATAAATAACAAATTAATAAATGGAAAACAGAATTAGCCAAGTGGAGGAATCTCAGAGCTTGAAGACCAAAATATAGAACTAACCCAAACTGTCAAAAACATAGAAAAGAAGCTTTAAAGGACAGAACAAAACCTTGAAGAGATGAGTGATTACTTCAAGAGACCAAACCTAAGAGTAATTGAACTTCCTGAGGCAGAAAGACACAGAGACTACTATGAAACAAACATTCCATGAAATTATTCAAGAAAACTTCTCTCGTCACATAAGTGATGTGAAAATTCAAACACAAGGGATTCAAAGAACCCCTGCAAGACTACAAATGAGAAGACCAAATCCCAGACACATAATAATTAGCCTAAACAAAGTAGGTATAAAAGACAAAAATCTTAAAGACAACAAGAGAAAAAGGTCAGACTACCTACCAGGGAAGACGAATTAGAATAGCAGCAGATTTACCTACAGAAATACTTCGGACTAGGAGAGCTTGGAGGCCAATCTTCAAAGTTCTCAAAGATAAACAATTTCAACCAAGAATAACCTACCCAGCCAAGCTAAGCTTCATCAGTGAGGGAGAATTAAAATCTTTCCCAGGCACCCAATCTCTAAGAACTTATGCTGCCTCCAGACCACAATTACAAGAAACTCTTAAGAAAGTATTAAACACAGAAGAAAAGGAAAAAAGAACAACAATGTTCTTCACAAGAGTACAGGAAAAAGATTGAAAACACACAGGAACCAACCCAAAAATCAAAAGAAAGACAACAAACAAACAAATACAACAACAACTCTATAAGAACATCTTGACAAAGATAAACCCTCACATTTCAATAATTAGCTTGAATGTGAATGGACTAAATGCACCACTGAAAAGACATAGAATGGCAAAATGGATAAAATATCATGAAGCAACAATATGTAGTCTCCAAGAGACTCATCTCACCAGAAAGGACACTCACAGACTCAAAGTAAGAGGATGAGAAACAAAATTTCAGGCGAACGGAGCACAAAAGAAAGCTGGAGTCACAATCTTAATATCAAAATATAGTGCAAGTTATCAAAAACTAAAAAGGATACAGAAGGTCACTACATAATGACAAAAGGCTCAATTCATCAACAAGAAATATCCATCCTAAACATATATGCACCTAACATAGGAACACCAATGTTCATAAAGCAGCTTCCAGACAAATTTAAAAAAGAGATTGACTCTAACACTATCATAGCTGGGGAATTTAATACCCCACTCACAACCCTAGACAGATTATCAAGACAAAAAATCAGCAAGGAAACTCAGAACCTCAATGAGACTCTTGAGCAAATGAACTTTATTGATACCTACAGAACACTTCACCCAATGACCACAGAAGATACATTCTACTCATCACCACATGGAACGTACTCCAAGATCTACCACATCATTGGCCATAAATCAAACATAAACAAATTTCATAAGATTGAAATCTTGCCATGCACCTTTTCAGACCACAGTGGAATAAAAATAAATATCAACACCAATAAAATTTACCCAAAGCCCACAAAGACATTGACACTAAACAGTATGATGCTGAACAACGACTGGGTCAACACTGAACTCAAAGAAAAATAGAAAGATTCCTGGAAACAAATGACAATGAAGAAACATCCTACCAAAACCTCTGGGATGCCATGAAATCAATTTTAAGAGGGGAATTTATATCTCTACGCACACACATCAAGAAAATGGAAAGATCACAAGTGGAGAGCCTAACAAATCACCTAAGGGAGCTGCAAAGAGAAGACCACCAAAACCCCAACTTTAGCAGAAGAATCCAAATCACAAAATAGGAGCCCAAATACAGGACTTAAAAGACAAAAATATCATAGAAAACATCAACAAAACAAAAAGCTGGCTCTTTGAAAGAATTAACGAGACTGATTGGCCCCTAGCCAGAATGACCAAGAAAAAGAGAGAAAAAGCCCAAATAAATACAATCAGAAATACAAAAGATCAGATCACAACTGACCCTGAAGAAATACAACAGGTTATCAGAGATTACTATATACACCTATATGGAAAAAAACTTGGTAACCTAGATGAAATGGAAGATTTTTTGACATCACACAACCTACCTAAGTTGAAACAAGAAGACACTGAGACACTAAATAGACCAATACCCAGGAAATTGACTCTGTCATACGAAAACTACTTACAAAAAAAAAGGCCTGAACCAGATGGCTTTCCAGCAGAATTATACAAAACATACAAGGAAGAGTTGACACCAATCCTATTGAAAGTATTACAGGCAAATGAAAAAGATGGAATTGTCCCTCAAATCATTTTATGAAGCTAACATTACACTAATACCCAAACTGGGTAAAGAGGCAACAAAGAAATAGAACTATAGGCCAATATCCCTTATGAACATAGATGCAAAAATCCTCAACAAGATTCTAGCAAATTGGATCCAAAAACACATCTCAAAAATCAACCACCATGACCAAGTAGGCTTCATCCCCAGGATGCAGGGCTGGTTCAACATTCACAAGACCATAAATGTAATTAAATACATCAACAGATATAAAAACAAGAACCACATGATTATCTCATTAGATGCAGAGAAAGCTTTTGATAAAATCCAGCATCCCTTACTGATAAAAACCCTCAAACACCTAGGTATAGAAGAAATATACTTCAAAATAGTAAGTGTCATTTATGACAAAGCCATAGATAACATATTGCTAAATGGACAGAAACTAGAAACATTTCCCCTGAAAACTGGAACAAGACAAGGTTGCCCACTCTCACCCCTCTTGTTCAATAATGTGTTAGAAATCCTAGACCAGGCAACTGGACAAGAGAAGGAAATCAGAGGTATCCAAACAGAAAAAGAGGAAGTCAAGTTATCACTCCTTTGCTGATGATATGATCCTATACCTTGAAATCCAAGAGAATCTGTCAAAAACCTGCTTGCACTGATAAAGGACTTTGGCAAAGTCTCAGGGTACAAAACAAATATGCAAAAGTCAGTTTCATTCCTATATACCAACAACTAGCAGGCAGAGGCCCAAATAAAAAGCACAATCCCATTCACAATAACCACAAAAAAAGAAAAGAAAAAGAAATACCTCAGTATCTTCAAACCAGAGAAGTGAAAGATCTTTACAATGAGAATTACAAAACACTGCTCAAAGAAATCCAAGAAGACACAAACGAATGGAAAAATATTCCATGCTCATGGATAGGAAGAATCAACATTGTTAAAATGTCCATCCTACCAAAGGCAATCTACAGATCCAACACAATACCCATCAAGTTACCAACATCATTTTTCTCAGACCTGAAAATGACAATACAGAAATTCATATGGAAATATAAATGATCACGAATAGCCAACACAATCCTTAGCAAGAGAAACAAAGCAGGAGGTATTACACTTCCAGACTTCAAACTCTACTATAAGGCTACAGTAATCAAAACAGCCTGGTATTGGTACAGAAACAGGCACATAGACCAGTGGAACAGGATAGAGATTCAGGAACCAAAGCCTCAATTCCTCAACCAACTCATCTTTGACAAAGCCTCCAACAACAACTACTGGGGAGAGGAAAACCTGTTCAGTAAATGGTGCTGGGAAAACTAACACCGCATGCAGAAGATTGAAACAGGAACCCTACCTATCACCCTACACAAAAATTAACTCTAAATGAATCAAAGATCTAAACATAAAACCTCAAACTATAAGAATCTTAGAAAATGCAGGAAACACACTTATGGAAATTGGAACTGGGAACCAATTTCTGTTTAGAACCCTAAAGACTAATAAATAAAGAAATAAGATAGACAAGTGGGACCTCATCAAACTCACGAGCTTCTGCAAAGCAAAAGAAACCATCAAGAGAGCAGGGAGACAGTCCACAGAATGGGAAAAAATATTTGTCAACTGTATATCTGACAAAGGCCTAGCATCTAGGATCTACAAGGAACTCAAATGCACCAAAGGGAAAAAAACAAACAGCCCCTTTAAAAAGTGGACAAAAGACATGAATAGACACTTCTCAAAAGAAGATATACGGGCAGCCAACAGACACATGAAAAAGTGCTCAGCCTCACTTATAATCAGAGAAATGCAAATCAAAACCACATTGAGATACCACCTAACCCCTGTAAGAATGGCCGTCATTAATAAAACAAACAACAACAGATGCTGGTGAGGAAGCAGAGGAAAAGGAACGCTTCTTACACTGCTGATGGGAATGCAAACCAGTGCAACCTCTTTGGAAGACAGTGTGGCAATTTCTGAAAGAACTAGAAACTGACCTTCCATATGACCTAGCAATCCCCCTATTGGGAATATACCCAGAGGAACTCAAATCATTCTACATAAAAGATACCTGCACATGCATGTTTGTTGCTGCTGTATTCACAATAGCAAAAACATGGAGCCAACCATGTTGCCCATCAAAGTGAACTGGATTTAAAAAAAAATGTGGTACATATACACAATGGAATATTATGCAGTTATTAAAAGGATAAATATATCGACTTTGCAGGTCCCTGGATGGATTTGGAGTCGATCATACTCAGTGATTTATCACAGAAACAAAGAACTGAACTCCATATGTTCTCACTCATATGATGACCTTGGACAATTATAATGCTATAAGAAAGCGGTTGGCAGTAATGGTAAACTGTTGGTGAAGGGGGGTTGGGATTGGAATTGGGGGAAACTGCTAGGGGAAGGAGGGGCATACCTCATCAACAGAGGTACCTGCATGATCAGTGTTTGTATACCTAACCCTGAAATGTAACCCACATCATTATAACAAATTTTTTTTTTAAAAAGCAGGAGGTATCATGTTGGGAGCCAGCCTTGGAGGCCCACCTGATTGACAGGGTCCTGGTGTGCCAAAGACCCTAAGTTGCAGGGCAAGCCCAGGAAGCCGAGGCCCTTCTGTCTTCCACCTTTACTATTGATACGGCTGAAGAATTCTGTGCAGTCGTGGAAGAAGAAAATGGCATGTTTATGCAAAGTATTCACAGCTAACCTGGAAACGTTATTGTTTAATTTTCCTCTTCCCACTATGCAGCTTGACCTTTTCTAACCCACGTAATGGACAAACTCCGAAGCGTGTCAAAGAGGCTTTCTTTCACTTGGTTGTGAGTTACTAGATATTGCTTGAGTAAAAAATGATATAAGTATATTCACTTCTTATACTAAAATAATGACTTCCTGATCTAAAATAATGTAGTTTAGTGTTTAGACATAAGGTTTTTTAGAAGCACAAGTTCACAGTAAGTTCATTAGGAATTCATTATAAGTTCTGACACATACCTAAGAGTTATGTAGGTGATTTATAACATTGTTTCTATGAATTTAGGGTAAAGATTAATCGTTAAGGTTTTTTACTTAATTCAATAGTTAAGATTTTGAGTTAACATATATAGAATAGGTTTTCACTGACCCCATGATACTTTTATGAAAATTAACTGAATACAGAAAGCAATCTTGGGAGCCTGGGAAACATCATTAAAAGCTTCTTTTGAGTTTTCTTTAGGAATATACACTGCACGATGAGAGAAAAGCAATGAAGACACCTGGACAGGAAAGGCAATTACGAAGCCTTGAAGATCATAGAAACCCCAGAGAAAACTCCTGATACATGGAGAAATGTGTTGGAAACTTTCTTGAAGCACTTCAAGGACTGTAATTTGGGACTGTTTTGAAAAGAGTTGCTGGTAGTGCTCTTCTAGACATGATAATTGTTTTATCCATGTATTAAATGTAATTGGTAAATGTAAAATCATGCAAGTTTATATAATCAATATACATATATATGAGGGTTGACAAAAATTATTAGGCTTTGACTATGTTTAACAAGGTTTTTACTTTGAGTCATTAGTTAAGTTTTAATGCTGTAATATGATGTTTTATAATTACTTTAAAGATTGTTTTAGGTTCATAAGTTTAAGTTCACATAATGATAAAGTGGGTGCCTTAAAGGTAATAATAATTGCTTAAGTGGCTATCTTAAGATGAAGATATTTTCCAAAAGGTTGTCAAGCATAAAGGAAAACAGTCAATCCACCCCCCAAACCACCATTAACCTAAACTTAAAAGCTCATTAGCAATTATACAACCATAATGATTTTAGTTGTGTTAGTTTTATTTCATTATGTTTTAGCTCATTTTGCCATAATGATTTTAGTTGTATTTTAGTTCATTTTTGCATGATTAAAATTAAAGTAAAGATTAGTGTATGTATTTTCACAGTAAGTCACTTTCATAGTTATTCTTTAAAGTTAGCCACTGTTTTTGGTCAAGTTAATAGGCTTCATATACCTACTATCACTAGGTACAATCTATAGTTTTATTTTGGTGATTTTAAAGCCTTTTAAATAAACAAGTAATGTATAACAAAAATCAAAGTAAGCCTTGTAGATTGGGTGATGCATTATGTTTAGTTTAAGTAAAACTCCTTTTAAACTTATCTTAAGACTCATTAACTGAAAGCAGTTAGTGTTTTTGGCCTGTTTGTTGCTTCTAAGATCACTAGATGGCATAACTTCCAAAGGATGATGTGCGTGAAGAAGTTTTCTTTGTTCTTTCCCTTATACAAATTATATAAAAGCTCTCTGTTAATTGACAATAAATGGCATCTGTCCTGCAACAGAGTCAGGTGTCCAAAGTGCATTCTTTCGCCTATGCCGTTCACACCTTCAGGATACCCTAGATCCAGCAGGAGCAGGACTCTGGCAGTATCACACTCCCAGACCTCAAACTTTATTATAAGGCTACAATAATCAAAACAGTCTGGTATTGGTATAAGAACAGGCATATAGACCAATGGAATAGAATTGGGATTCCAGAAGCAAAACCTCAATTACTCATCTTCAACAAAGCCTCCACCACCCACTACTGGGGAGAGGAGAACCTATTCAAGTAAATGGAGCTAGGAAAACTGGCTGACCAAATGCAGAAGATTGAAACAGGACCCCTATCTATCCCCATACACAAAAATTAAAACTAAATGGATCACAGATCTAAATGTAAAACCTCAAACCATAAGAACCTTAGAAAATGCAGGAGACACTCTTATGGAAGTTGGAACAGGCGACCAATTCCTGATCAAAACCCAAAGTTTCCATGTCATAAGAGATAAGATAGACAAGTGGGACCTCATTAAATTGACAAGCTTCTGCAAAGCCAAAGACACCATTAATAGAGCAGGGAGACAGCCCAAAGGCTGGGAAAAAAATATTTGCCAACTCCATTTCTGACAAGGGTCTAACATCAAGGATCTACAAGGAACTCAAATGTGCTGAAAAGAAAAAAACAGACAGTCCCATTACAAAGTGGGCAAAAGATATGAATAGACACTTCTCAAAAGAAGACTTACAAGCTAACAAATACATGAAAAAATGTTCAGCCTCACTAGTCATCAAGGAGATGCAAATTAAAACTACATTGAGATACCACCTACCTCCAGTCAGAATGGCCATCATCAATAACTCAAAAAACAACAGTTGCTGGAGAGGATGTGGCAAAAAGGGAACACTTCTACACTGTTGGTAAGGGTGCAAACTAGTAAAGCCTCTGTGGAAATCAGTGTGACGATTCCTAAAAGTTCTAAAAATCGACCTTCCATATGACCCTGCAATCCCCCTACTGGGAATATACCCAGAAGAACTCAAATCACACTATAAAAAAGATACCTGCACATGTATGTTGATCACAGCATTGTTCACAATAGCAAGAACATGGAACCAACCATGTTGTCCATCAAAAGAGGACTGGGTTAAAAAAATGTGATACATATACACAATGGAATATTATGCAGTCATAAAAAAGAACAAAATCATGAAATTTGCAGCAATCTGGATGGAATTAGAGTTTATAATACTAAGTGATCTTTCACAGAAACAAAGGTGTGAGTATCACATGTTCTCACTTATAATGGACCTTGAACAACTACCGTAATATTATAAGGATTGACAGTAGCAGGAAACTGCCAGTGGAGGTCGGAAAGGTGGGACAGACAGTAGTCGATATCTGCCTGGGGAAGGGGGGACACACCTCATTAACAAGGGTACCGCACAATGAATATTTGTATACTAACCCTGAATCGTACCCCACAATTTTAAAATAAAATTTTTTTAAATGCCCCCAACTTGCATTTTGTTTAAAGTAATAAGCTTATGTCATACAAATAAAATTCAAGTATGAAAAGTAGACTATGGCAATAATATCTCTTTGCAAGTCTGAAATGCTTGATTTATAATAAAACTTATAAAGTGGTTTTGTTTTAAGGAGTAAAGCCACCTGTGTCATCCATTGCTGAAGTCCAACATCTTAAAATGTTGCATAACAAGTTGTAGAGAAACATGTCTGGAAACAACACATATTTGAAAACAAACTTCTTGTGTTTTTATCATTTTCCATTATTATTGCCTCTAGTATTTTCTCCTTCCCAAAGAGCAATTCACACTCTATAACGTCAGCAATTCTGTGCAGGTTTCTAAAATCCTCTTCTTCAAGTGTTTTCCTAAGACTGCCTTGGCACCAGAATGAACAGATAATGACCTATCTGGACATTGTCTGCATTGTGAATTTTGTCAGGCAGCTTCACATTCCTAAAGCTGGTGGACAAACCCAGCCTTAGGATTAATACAAAATTTTCTTTCCTGAATACATCTCCATACTTCACTCCAAACATTTCCATTGTTATGCAATAATACAGGTAGGATTTCTGGAGATCCCTAACCCTCCATGCACTTTTCCTCCAGTGTATAAGCTCCCATCAACAATCTTTAGTCATAGGGGAAAAACATATTATATTTTCAACTGGATTATCTGCAAAAACCAAGACTAAATACCTAAATAATTGTTGAAAGTTGGCTTAATAAAGTTTGCTTCAATATGTTGTAGTATGCATATTACCTGGTTTAGATCATCTTTCTGTAGTTTAGGTGGCTTACTTTCCATAGCAGATGAATATGGGTAAAATCTCCTGCACCTCTTGCCTCATAGGGTAGGTCGACTCCTGGGCATCTTCTTTGTTCCATGGAAGGGAAGGGATCACCAGCTTCATGTCCTCCATAGTCCTGGCCCACCGGCTGGTGGGTAGGGTAGGAGGTCGCAATCCAGCCAACAGGCCGGCAGCGGACTTACAATAATCCACGCAGACCAGAGGGGTCCCCAACGCCAGCAACGTGGAGACAACCGCGAAGAGGAGGGTTGGGCTTCTTATGCTTCGCTGCCTTGCCAGTGCTGTCTCCCTTCCCCAGAGTTTCTGAGCCCCTCAGCCACCCAGGATCCATTTATTTCATTTATAATCATATATGAGGAGGAACTCTAAAAAAAACCCAAAGAATTTATTTATGAAAAATTATGTATTTATTCTTACAGGTTTAAACTTCAGTCACCTTCAAAGTACTCTCTGTCTGATGCAATATACCTGTCAAGACACTTTTTCCACTGCTTAAAACAATTTTCGAACTCTTCAATTTTGATGCCTTTTAGTACTCCTACTATTTTGTTTGTTTCACCTCTTCCACATCGGCAAAATGTATCCCCTTGAGGACGCTTTTCATTCAGGGAAACAAACAAACAAAAAAAGTCACTCACGACAACATCTGGTGAATAGGGAGGGTGATCCAATTACTTTTATTTTTAATTTTTGGCTTATATTTCATCTGGATCTAAAAATCCATTTGAAGGAATTTACAATGAAAGACACCCATGCAATAACATTTAGGATAACCATTGACATTTTGGAGAAATAAGAAACATGGAAGCAAAATACATTTCCCAAGTAGATGAAAAGCATTACAATGACTGAGTCTTCCAACAATCTTACAGCTGACCAAGAAAGCTAAACAATGTGCAATCTTTGTTATTTGACAAAGGAAAATATTCCAGTCTATTAGGAAAGACAAACTTTTTCTTAGAACTGAAGTCTGAAACAAACACAAGCAATGCAGTGTCAATAGACATTGAGCAGCATAAGTCAATATCTGGTTATAAAACATTTGCTCCTGCTGTTCTTTCCATGGACTATGCCTTGGGAGATAAGCTATGTCATGAGTTGAGCAAAGCCTTTGAAGAGAGGACAAAGGTAGGAGACACAGCAGGTTTTGGCAAATTTCTCCTCATATTTATTCCAAGTCTTGTGGACACTGTTCTTAATTTTGGCCCAGATTTCTTCCCCCAGGTCCTAGAATAATGAGATGGCAATCTTTGGAGTGGGAAAAATTTTTTTATTAAGACCATGAAATTACACAAGCATTTACATGCAAGATTTTTTTCTTTATTGCTCTTATAAGCAAATTTCTTTTTTAAAAGTTGCAAAAGGTGTATATTTGTTTCTTGACCAAAATATGATTGCTTTGCTAATTATTATTATTATTATTTATTTTAATTTTTTTTTATTGAGTTGGAGTCTCACTCTGTCACCCAGACTGGAGTGCAGTGGCCACTCCTGGCCACCACAGCCTCGACCTGCTGGGCTCCAGCGATCCTTCCACCTCAGCCTTCCAAGTAGCTGGAACTACAGGCATGTGCTACCACACCCGGCTAATTTTGATTTATTGTAGAGATGAGGTCTCGCTGCCCAAGCGGGTCTCGAACCCGCGGGCTCAGGCAATCCACTCACCTCAGCCTCCCAAAGGCACGGGATTACAGGCTGAGCCACCGAACCCGACTGCTTTGCTAATTATTAAAGATTATTTTCAAGCCATAATAGCAACGTTTGTTAAGCCTTTATAGCAAGACTCAGCAAATGACTACCCACTGTGAAAGAGATTAGAAAACATTTATCAGTAGGGAAAATAGCTGCTGCATTAGAATACTATTATTAAACTTATACCCTTGAAGACTTAAAAATCTTTCCAAATTTTCTTGTGTCTTTTGAAAAACATAAACAGTTTGTTTCTAGAGAGCTCTGCCTCTAAGGCTGACTCAAGTGCTTAGTAGGATTCATTCACTCTATCCTTCTGCCTACATTCTTCCTGAATGTGAAACTATCCCTGGTAAACCATGTACAGTAGTTTGTTCCAAAATATTATCCACAGACCACCTACATCAGAATAATTTAGGGCACAGATTTCTGAGTATAAATGTAATAATAATTCAGAATTGCTGAACAGGAATCTCGCTGAAATTTGCAATTTTGATAAATTCCCAGAAGATCCTTGTGCACATTACATTTAGAAACGATTAGTTTTGGGTCTCTTTAAAAAACTGGTTTCAGAGATTAGTCCATGACATTCCTATCCCACAGTGCCAAATTCCTCCTTATGACAAACTTTGCTGCCTCATGTGGCAGTTTGCAATATTTGTTCTTATTCTGTAAAGAATGTTGGTTAACACCTGTTATGGTTTAAACTTCTCTCTCAGAGATCGTATGTTGGAAACCTGTAATAGTATTAGGAAATGAAGCCTTAATGACTGGTAATTAGGTCATGAGAGCCTCATGAATGATTAATCCCATTATAGTAGGAGTGAATTTGTTAGAAAAGTTTGACTACCTCTTGCTTTCATGTGCTCTTTTGCTCTTCTGCCTTTGCCTTCTCCATGGGATGACATAGCAAGAAAGTTCTCACCAGATGCCAGACCCTTGATCTTTAACTTTCCAGCTTGACAAACACGAGCCAAGTAAATTTCTGCTCATTATTAATTGCCCAGTCTCAAGTATTTTGTTATAGTAGCACAAAATGGACACTATCCTCCTCCAAAATCTCTCCTTGTGATGGTCTCTTGACTAACCTTTTATTTTAACTATTTTTTCCTGTCTGTTAGCACCTTGATTATTCTCCTATCAAAAGTCAAATATGTCACATTTTTTTATTTACAGAAAAATAAAGACATTTTAAAAATAAAATACCAAGACCATGATATGTAATACAATTTCAAACAATAATTTCAAATAATAAAGATTTTAAAAGCTTATTCCAAAAAGAATCCAGCATCTATATTACAATGACCATAATTAGTCTTTCATCCTGGAAGATGTTGTCACTGACCTGCAAATTTTGGCTGTTTCCCAGAAAGCAAAAAACGTTAATACTGAGCAGAATTTACTCTCTTGTCCATTACATCCTGTGACCAAACGATGGATCAATGAAGCTAAAAAAAAAAAAAAAAGGATTCTAAAATTAGATTCTACTTAATACAGGTCAGATGTCAAAATGAGATTAAACATGCAAAAGTTTTAATTAAGAAAAATACCTGTATAAAGAGAGAGTATGCAGAGTATAAAGAGTTTATGTGTGTTCCTCAAAAGTCTGTTTGTTGAAATTAATTCCTCAGTGCAGCAGTTCTGAGAGATAGGGCCTAGGGAGAGGTGTTCAGGTCATGGAGACGCTACTCCATTAAAAGATTAAAGCAGTTTTCACAGGACTGAGTCAGTTCTCACAAGAGTGGGTTGTTATAATGTAAGGTGGGCCACTTCCTCTCCTCCCTTTCCCAGGAGCCCACTTTCCCTTCTACTTCACTATGACATGATGTAGCGTGGGGCCCTCACCAGAAGTTGGCCAGATGCTAGCCCCTCAATCTTGGGCTTCCCAGACTCCAAAACTAAATTTATCTCATTTATATTTACCCAGTCTCAGATATTCTGCTATCGTGACAGAAAATGAACTAAGTCAGGAAACTGGTAACAAGAAGTAGACCTCTTGCTAATAACGAATACCTGAAATATGGAAGCACCTTTGGAACTGAGTCATGGGAAGAGGCTGGAAGAGTTTGGAAGAACAGCCGAGAGAAAACATGTATTGTCATAAATGAAGCATTAAAGGAAATTCTGACAAGAGCTCAAAAGTCAACAAGTCTAGGAACAGTCTGAACCTTTGTAGAGATTACTTAAGCAGTCTTGATGAGAATGCTGGTAGAAAAATGGACAGCAAAGGCCATGTTGACAAGGTCTCACAGGGAAATGGAAAACAAGGTGTTAGAACATGTAATAAAGGCCTCCATTGTTATAAAGTAGTAAAGAACTTGGCAGAACTGTGTCAAGGGCTTTGTGGAAGGTCAAACTTGGAAGTGATGAACTAGGATATCTGGCAGAATAAAAAAGAAATTTTGTTAAGTCAGAGTCTCACTCTGTCGCCCAGGCTGAAGTGCAAGTGGTACGCTCATGGCCACCCCAGTGTCGACCTACTAGGCCCAGATGATCCTTCTGCCTCAGCCTTCCAAGTAGCCAGAGCTACCGGCATGCACTACCACACCCAGCTAATTTTTTTATATATTGTAGAGAAGAGTTCTCAGCAAGCTGCCCAGACTGGTCTCGAACCCCTGGGCTCAGGCAAACCTCTCTTACCTTGGAATAAATTTTTTTTTTTTTTTTGAGTTGGAGTCTCTGTCACCCAGACTGGAGTGCAGTGGCTGCTCCCGGCAACCGCAGCCTCGACCTGCTGGGCTCCAGCGATCCTTCCGCCTCAGCCTTCCAAGTAGCCGGAATTACAGGCACGCGCTACCACGCCCGTCTGATTTTTTGATTTTATTGTAGAGATGAGGTCTCGCTGCCCAGGCGGGTCTCGAACCCGCGGGCTCAGGCAATCCACTCACCTCAGCCTCCCAAAGGCAGGGGATTACAGGCTGAGCCACCGAGCCCGACTTGGAATAAATTTTTAAGCAGCAAAGCTTTCAAGACGCCGCATGGTTACTTTTGGCTGCTTACAGTGAGATTTGAGGGAAAAGGGATGATTTAAAGACAGACTCTGTAATTAAAAGGGAAGCAAAGCAGAAAGATTTAGAAAATTCACAGCCTGGTCATGTAAAGAGCGGAAAAGCATGTGAGGGTGCAGCCATGCAAGTGTTTGCTAAAGAGATTAACATGGACAGGTGGGAGCCAGGTGCTATCCCTCAAGACAAAGGAAAGAAGGTCTGAGTTTGGACTATGTTTGAACTATGGTTTGAGTATGTTTCCCAAAAGTTTGTGTGTTAGGACCTCAATTCCTCAATGCAGCAGTGTTGGGAGGTAGAACCTAATGGGTGATGTTTGGGTCATGAGGTCCCCAACACTATGAAGGAATTACTGCAGTTCTCATAGGATTAGGTTAGTTCTTGTGAGACTGAGTTGTTAGAGAGCAGGCAGGCCTGCCTCATCTCCTCTCGTTTGCACATGCCCACTTTTCCCTTCACTTTTCCACCATGTTATCATGCAGCAAGACCCTCACCAGAGGTCTACTAGATGCCAGCCCCTCAATCTCGGACTTCTCAGCATCCAGAACTGTAAGAAATAAATGTCTTTTATGTGCAAATTACCTTGTCTCAGATATTCTGTTATAGTGACAGAAAACAGACTTATCCAGAGCAGGAAAAGGTTGGGAAGGCCATAAGACTGCAATAAAACTCTGTTCCCGAGAGAAGGAGAGAGGAAAGAAAGGTTGAGTAGAAACATTGTAGACTGCTGTGCAGTCTAAGGAAGATCAGCGGAGCCACTGAGGAGTCCTCAAACCATCAGAGAAGTACCAAGTCTCTGTTGTATGTACTCTGTCACTAGCTAGGAGCAGCCCATGGGAAAGACAGCCTTAGCACAAACACAGAGATATATCTTAAGTATAGCAGTTCAAAACCTTGGGAACTTAATTAAAGATTTATAAAGGATATTTGCATGGCTGTCACAGTTTCATAACATCATTTTTGTAGCTTCCTCTTCTCAGAAACCTACAGGAACTCCCCCTCACCTCCTTTGCCATTCAAGACTCTCCATGCCTGGCTGCAACCTTTCTTCGAAGCCTTACCTCCCACTATTAAGCCCCCCACACCTGCTCTCCATTCCAACCATGTGACTCCCTATTCTAAAAAGATGACTGCAATGGGTCTTACTTCATGCTATCCCACTATTGCCTCCCCAGCCTCTGATAGTTAAGATCCCATCCTTCCTGCAATGCCTAGATCAAATGCCTAGATCAAATGCTATTCTCCATCAAGGGTTTCTCAGTTCCTCCCACGAAAATAGGTCTCCTCTGCCTTTGTGTTACCAAACCACTTTAACTCTGCAATAATGTTTACCCTCTTGCCTTCTACCATTAGGTTAGTTGTGTAGTCTCTAAAGAAGTCACCACTGATTTCTGGAACTTCGTTTTCTCATTCGAGCATAAAAGGGGAGACAAATAACTACTGAAACCCATCGTTAAATTAAATGTCATTTGTATTATGTTTGCTGGCACTACTGGCAATAGCAGTCAAGTTCGTAGTTGGTTGTAAGATGGCCTAGTTTGGTTTCTTTTTTTTTTCTTAAGTTATCCTGGTAACACAAGTCATATTAATCTGAATATACACCAAAAAAAAAAACCTCATAAAGATTAGAAAACCTTAGAATAGCCAAACTTGTTATCCACCATTCAGGATGCCTACAAACCATCTGTTAGCTGCTCCTGTAAGCACATTATGTATTCCTTCCACCTGAGAAATTTCCTTGATATATTCGATGACAGTATCTAGAAAACCAGACGTATCAGCTGCCTTTTTATTTAAACTTTCTGTAGAAATAAAATCAGAAGAGAGACAAATATAGTATTCAGTTCTGTTCAGAGCCATATACAAGGCCCCATCATAGGCAAAGAGCTGCATGCATGATGTTCCATTAAGTGCTACTGTTGAACGCGAACGTTTTCATCCACCCTTCGGAGAGCAGCTTCTACACGTCTCAATTTCTGGGAGGTCTGATTGGCTACAGATTCCAGAATTTTCCCCAATTAACAGGTTAGTTACAAATTCCACATAACCAGCACCACACTACCAACAAGAGTGAATCCCTAGGATCCCCATTTGAACCTTTCCTCAGTGGAAGCTAGCTTAGCTTCTTTTTTTTTTTTTTTTTTTGAGCTTGGCACTAATAGTGGTAATTGACTACTGTAGCCTCTGATTAGGAATGTTTTACAGGAACTTCCACGGAAAGTTACTCAGACTTCAAGAGTGAGAGAACAGTGAGAATGCAAAACAAAGAAGATAAATTCCCCGCAGACCTAATTTATGCCTTCGGGAGCTGGAAAGGGGGGCCACCTAGTGGCGCGTAAGCAGAAGTCTGTTCAATTTGTCTGCCACAGTGTGGCGATTTCTGAAAGAACTAGAAAGTGATCTTCCATATGACACAGTAATTCCCCTATTGGGAATATACCTGGAAGAACTCAAATCATTCTACAAAAAAGATACCTGCACACGTACGTTTGTTGCAGCTTTATTCACAATAGCAAAAACACGAAACCAACCGTGTTGCCCATTGAAACTGGACTGGATTTTATATGTGGTACATATACTCAATGGAATATTAAGCAGCCATAAATAAGGACAAATATATGGACTTTGCAGCAACTTGGATGGATTTGGAGTCAGTCATACTCAGTGATCTATCACAGAAATAAAGAATAGAGTACCATATGTTCTTACTCACAAATGGACCTTGAACAATTATAATGCTATAAGAAAGCGATTGGCAGTAGTGGGAAGCTGTCAGTGGAGGGGGGTGGGATTGGCAGTTGAAGGAAACTGCTAGGGAAGGGAGGGAGGGGCATACCTCATCAACAAGGGAAACTGCATAATCAAAGTTTGTATACCTGACCCTGAATTATACCCCACATCTTTATAATTTTTAAAAAATTGTCTGCTCATAAGTTCACATAGCTTCTAAATGAGGTACAGTGACAAATTTACTTTAAAGAATATGCCATAGGGTGTATAATGATATTTAGAGGAAAGAGAATGTGTGGATTTAATCCAGTGACATCTTACAGCAATTACTCATACCTACATTGGTAGTCCACAGGTCTTGAGTACGTGATGCCTGGAAGCGCAGCATACATTTTGCAGGCATCACTCAGATCGGTTTTCTATATTTGGTAGCAATTAGTTTAATTGGAAAGTGCAGGGTGCAATTCCCAGTGAATTCAGGAAAGCAAGTAACAGCGATGTCTAGTTTTAAGAATCACTTTCTGGCCAAGCACAGTGGCTCAAGCCTATAATCCCAGCACTTTGGGAGGCTGAGGTGAGGGGACTGCCTGAGCCCACAGGTTCGAGACCAGGCTGGGCAACTTGGCGAGACCTCATCTCTACAATAAATTGAAAAATTAGCCAGGCATAGTAGTGTACAGCTGTAGTTTCAGCTACTTGAAAGGCTGAGGCAGAGGGATCACCTGAGCCCAGCAGGTCGACACTGGGTTGACCGTGAGCATGCCACTGCACTCCAGCCTGGGTGACAGAGTGAGACTCCAACTCAAAAAAAAAAAATCACTTTGGAGTGTCAGAGTGACTCTCACTGGGAACACAATGAGGCATTGGCATAAAAAGAATTGTTTCCTGATTTGGGGGCATTAGCCCACACCAACAATTGCTCTAGTTTCTCTCTAGAGCATAAGCCTTTGCTAAAGCTATCCACCGATTATGGTTCCATGGCTTTTTCTGTAACGAAAGAGAAGGGATTAAGAAAGTAGAAAACAGGAAAAAGGAGGAAAAGGTAAGGCTTTTATGACTGCAGAGAAATCTTACTCCATGAACTTGGAAAGTGGTCCATGTCTAGGATACCAATCTGCTTCGGCGTCAGCTTTACCATAGGGTCTGCAACAGGTGTATAGTTCCAAGAGTCTAGAGGGATTCTTCTGAGTTAAGAGATGTGAATACAAGACTCAAGGTCCTGAATTTTTGCTTCAGAAAAGAACTTGATATGGTCTCTTCCAAAGAAGCTCAAAGGCAATCTTTCTCTGGTGTCATTTCCAAAAGACCCAATCATGAAAGGTGTGGTTGTCATCAGTTGATGAGTCACAAAGGGCTTTTTTAATCTGGTGAAAATATGCTTTGGCACAATTCACTAAAGCCAGGCACTACTGAGTCATGTCAGAGTTTACAAGAGTGGGAGATACATAAGGGTCTATTATTAGGGGCATAAGGCCTCCAGCAACTATTTCATAAGTAGTCAACCTATGTTTTCCAGTGAGAGTGGATCCGATTGTCTTCAATTGACAACACCTTTGACCAAAGCAATTCAATCAATGCAGTTATCTTTGCCTAATGCTGTTGTGTTTGGCATAAATAAATTATGTTAAATAAATTCTTTATTTACAATGTTTTACAATGTTTCTGGTAAAACAGGTGCCTCTATCACTGCAGACCTTTAGGTAATCCATAAGGGAAACACATTTTCTAATAACCTTTAGCTGCCGTTATAGCATCAGTCTTCCTACATGAGAAAGCTTCTTTTTTTTTTTTGAGTTGGAGTCTCACTCTTTGTCACCCAGGCTGGAGCGCAGTGGCATGCTTATGGTCACCGCAGCCTCGACCTGCTGGGTTCAGGTGATCCTTCCGCTTCAGCCTTCCAAGTAGCTGGAACTACAGATTCACGCCACCACACCGGGCTAGTTTTTGAGATTTATTGTAGACGAGGTCTCACCAAGTTGCCCAGGCTGGTCATGAACCCCCAGGCTCAGGCAATCCTCTCACCTCCACCTCAGCCTCCCAAAGTGCTGGGATTATAGGCTGAGCCACTGCTCCCGGCTGAGAAAGCTTCTATACAACCAGAAAACATACATCGAAGGTGGCACTTGAAGAAAATTCACTTGTAAGTATTCAAATGATCCAGCTGGTGCTGGAAATGTATCACCTGCAGTTTTTATTGTCTTATCAGAATTATGGGTTTGACAGCCCAAACATCGGCTATAAACCATTTTAGCAATTTTAGAACAATCATCTCACCAATATTTTTTCATAATTTGCATCACTTTATCTCCTTCATGATGAGTCATATAGAGTGCACAGGGTTTTTATAATAGAAGCTTTAGGGACTGAGAAAGGATCAAGCAGCTGTCCAGACTCTCCATGAGTCCACACTTAATGTTTATTTGACATCCTCCTAAGTACTAATTTTGTTTTTCCAATTCAGGTGCACAGCACTGTTTACCAAATAGGTTACCATAAGTAATTTAACTTGGATCAATCTTGTGGATGGAGTTCACTCAATTAGCCTATCTTAACAACTTCAGTACTGGCTTAGTGTGACAATCTACCAAATCATTTTATTAGTATTTAATTACTTCTTGTTCTAATTGATGTTGGATTAGAAGTTTTCTGAACTAGCTTCTTCATTAAACTTGTGGGAATTCTTACCCAATCCAATGGTATGATCTGTATTTGTCAGTGTCCTTTCTATGAATCTTGAAGGCAAAATACTTTAGGCTTACAGTTGGTCAGGAAAGTACCAGAGCAATCAGTTTGACTGACAAAACTGAAATACCTTTGGTTAAAGGTCTGATGAGGTTCATTACAATAAGGATGCAATTGACAAAGAAATGCAGTTATTTCTGTTTTATACAACATTTTAAGATAATAACTAGAATTATAACTTATAGCATTATACCAGGAATAATTAGATTTCTACGAATTTCATATAATTTTGAAACACATATTAGTAACACATCTGTATAGCTATAACTCCAAGAAAGTTCAGCATTACTTATTATTTGACAATGCTTTTCATATAATTAAATATGTAAAATCAGCCCAATTAATGTATCTCTCTTTTTATAAGAAAAATCCCAAAATTAATTCAAGATCAAGAGGAAAGACTTTAATTTAGAAATTGATTTTCTGAAAATTCACCAAAAATATGAAAAGTATAAAAAAAAAAATTTGCTGAAAATAGAATCACAGGTCATTGGAGACATAATAGTTATTTATTTTTTAAAATTGATGATTAAAAGACTTCAAAGGCAAATAGAGAAAGTTATACAGTTGCAGGAAAAACTTTACCTCATATAATAGAGAAAACTCTGTTTTCTCAATTAATCAAAAACCTAATAAATACAACATGAAGTACGGAAAATTATCTTGGTAAAACACAGAATCTTTGCTTCCTAAACCAATAACCTAAAAGGTAAAGAAAAACCTTTACAATATTTTGTTAAGAGCAGATCAAGACCTTGCTGTTTTCACAGAGAGAGAAAATTCTAGTTGTGCATCAGTGTACTTTTTATATAAACACTCAATTTTCAGAAAAACATATAAATAATTCCCTTCAAACCTTAGCCAACCTGTAGTGGGAATCTTTACAGACAGAGTCAGGACACCAAGGCCAGGAAACAGCTTTATTTGTGCTGGTACTCAGCGGATTTGCATCCAAAGGCTGAGCCCCGAGCACAGCAGGGCATTGCCTTTTATACAATTTTAGCTTCCTTGTCCCCTGATAAGACAACTTATTAGTAACATACTGGTTAATTGGGTATTTCATAGCTCAAGTTTACAACAGAGTTACACTTGTGCATTACAGACTGGGGCCACATTTTTTTCTAATATGTATCATCCAAGAAAGTTTTTATCTTATGGTGTTAAAAGAACCCTTTTATTATCCTGGGAAGGCTTTTATCTTATTGTACTAAGGGGGAGCCCTACTCTGTTCTGGGAAGGCCTTTACCTTATGAGGCTTGGGGAAAGGGCTTCCTGCCTCATTCCCCACTTTGATGTTTGAGTCCCTTTTGCGGGTCATAGAACATCACTTGGTTTAAAGGGTTTTTACTTTTATAACAGCTTTACATGTGGTGTTGGGTTTTTTTAACCACGGTCTCCAATAAGGTTGGAAACAGACCTTATAACTAAGGGAGTTAGGCAGGGAAGGATTAGACAAATTTCCAACAAGATGAGTACAATGCCTATGAGGGTTTTAAATTTTTCAAAAGTTAAGAACCAACCTCCAGTTTTGGGGGGTTTCAGTCTTTTCAGATTTGAACTGAGACATGAGCAAGCTTTTTTATTCAACTGGTGATTTTTTTCTATGACCTTTTTAAAATTATCTATTTGTAAGCAGCAGTTGCTTAAGTTAAACTTTTCACAAACCCCCCTTTAGAAGCAAGCAAGTAATCTAAAGCTAAGCAGTTTTGATAAATGGCATTGGGTATTTTAGTTTGTTGTTTGGTCAATATGTTAAGGGACTTTGTAATCTTATGAGTTGCAATTTTAACAACCGCCTGCAATCGAATTATGTGGTTTAACATGTAACTGGGGGTCTGATAGCCCCAAGATTTATCCTGTCCAAAAGAGATAAAAGAGTGTTAACAGTAACCCTTTACCATTCATTGGTCCAGCGGTCTGGAGAAACCGATGCCAAACCTGTAGTGAAACCCAAGGCACGAATTATAGCAACAGACAATAGCAAGGGATGACACTGTATTACATTAAAAACACAGTCTGTTTGTTTGTTTGATGGTTGATTTCTCAAGTTTTTGCCATGTGTAGATTAGTCAGCTTCCAGAGTGACTAAAGCAGGGTTGTAGTCCTCTAAGGTCCTGGGATCGCGGCCTGGTTTTTTTTTTTTTTGAGAGTTAGTTTTCCGGGTGTTGATAGATTAGCAGTGTACTTTCATCCTCGGAAGGCCAGTTTTACTCTGTTGTGATGAATCCAGGGGCCAATTTAGCAACCTTTATTATAGTAGGGGCGGAAAAATAACAGTAAATGGACCTCTCCAAAGGGACTTTAGGGTTTGAAATGTTTCATTTTTTCACCCATACATCATCCCTTGGTTTAAAGGGGTGAGCATCTGTGGTTAGGCTTAGAGGTAGCTGCTCTCTAACCCAATGATGTATAGCAGTGAGGGTTGAGTCTAGAGCCTGCATCTGTTGTCTTAGAGTAAGATTACGCACCTCTTTTAAATCTTTTTTTATACCTCTAACAATGGGGGGAGGGCACCTGTAAAGAATCTTAAAAGGGGAAAGCCCTGTCTGTTTAGGGGGGCTAGACATGATTTTTAGCAAAGCAATGGGCAACAGCTGGTCTCATCACAAGTGAGTTTTCTGACACAGTTTACTCAGTTGTGATTTTAGAGTACAGCTTATCTCCCACTTTTCTGGAGCTCTGGAAGCGATAGGCAGTGTGTAACTTTTATGTGATTCCTAAATTCCTTGTCATTGATTGTATCACCTCAACCACAAATGCCAGCCCATGGCCTGATTTTATAGTGATTGGGATTTTGAATTGGGGAATAATTTTTTTTAGAAGCAGCGGTGCTACTCCATGTGTCTTTTTGGTGTGGGTAGGAAAGGCCTCTACCCAACCTGAGAAAGTACACACAAAAATAAACAGATATTTACAGCCTTGGAACTGGGGAAGCTCAGTGAAGTCCACAAATATGTTTTCAAATGGGGCCCTTCCAACACTCTGCATTCCCAAAGAAATCTTAGGCCCCTGTCGTGGGTTATCTTGGGCACATACTTTACTTTGTTCACATACTGCAAGGTCTATACTGGAGAGTCAGGGTACATAGAAATGCCAGCCTAGTGTAGTCTAGAGAGCTGTCCGGTTCGTATGAGTTTTTTGATAAAAATGCTTGACAAAGTTTGGGGCCTAAATCTCAGGGACAGTAACTTGCCTGTTTCTAAATTTCCACCATCCACCTGGGATATAACTTTTATTTTTAGTTTTGAACCAAGTTTGCTTATGCTATGAATAATTAGGGTTCCGTTTTGTCAATGGACTTGGAAACAATGCAACGGTCAAAATTGTTGGCTCCATTGTTCCTTGGGAGGCTACGAGCTTTGTCTTCCAGTCCACCTTCCAGTTTTCTTGAGTAAACATTGTGTCTCCCCTCTGGTCTTTCCAGCAATGCATGACTGTTACCTTTTTAGGGGCCCATACAGTATCTAAGAGTTCAATAATTCTTTTTTTTACCAAATATTATGTCCTTTTGTGCTGAAGTCTCTTTTGGCAGAGGCTTTGTTTTGATGGTGCACTGCAGAGTTACTACAGAATATCCTGCTAACTCTTTCCCTTCCCTTATGAAGCTGCTGTCGTCAGTGAAATATTTCACATCAGGATCCCTGAAAGGCTGGACTGTCAAGTCAGGTCAGCTGGAGAACACCTCATCCATGACCTCAATGCAATCATGGCAGGGCTGGCCCGGCTCAGTAGGCAGCAAGTTTATAGGGTTGAGAGTTCACACGACTTCCAAGTGGATGTGTGGATTTTCACACACCATTCCCTGGTATTTGACCATTTGAGCGTTAGTCAACCAGTATTACCCTTTATATTCCATTAATGTTAACACAGAGTATGGCATCCGGATCATTAGCTTTTGTCCCCTAGTCAATTTGTCAGCCTCTGCCATTAGAAGGGCCGTGGCAGCGAGTGCCTATAGGCAAGGCGGCCAGTCTCGAGCAACAGTCAAGCTGCTTTGAGAGGTGTGTTACGGAGCGATGCCATCACCCTAGCATTTGAATTAAGACCCCTACCCCCACTCTAGTATGTTTGTGTATGTACAGAAAACATGGCTTAGATATGTCAAGGAGTCCCAGGTGAGGTACATTAACGAGGCCTTGCTTGATTTCCTTGAAGGCCTTTTGTTGTGCTTGTTCCCGTAACATAGGCTCTCATTTTTCCCCTTTGTGGCTTTATAGAGAGGCTTTGTCAGCAGTGAAAAGTTAGATATCCAAATTTTTCAAAACCCTGTGGCCTCAAGAAGTTTTTGAATTTGACGTCTGGTAGTTAGGACTGGAATGGAGCCAACAGCTTTCTTTCTGGGCCCAGCTGACGTTGTCTCTGGGATAAATGGAAGCTGACATATTTTACCTTTTCTCAGCAGATTTGGGCCTTTTTCTTTGAAACTTTGTAGCCAACCTTTCTTGGATGGGTAAGGAACTGTTGCTTTTTTTTTTTTTTTAATGTAGTCCTCCCGTGTTTGCGCAGCCAAGAGCAGATCATTCACATACTGGAACAGTGTGCAGCCGTACTGATCTGCTTGGAAGGCCTTTAAGTCAGAGGCTAGCACTGTGCCAAAAACAGTTGGGGAATTTTTGAAATCCTGTGGCAGTCTAGTCCAAGTTAATTGGCATTTGTCACCTTTATCAGGATTTTTTCATTGGAAGACAAAAATCAGCTGACTTAGAGGAGACAAGCGGATACAAAAGAAAGCATCTTTGAGGTCTAAACAGGTAAAGAAGGAGGCTTTAGCAGAGATAAGACTTAGGAGAGTGTAGTGGTTGGGGACAACCTGAGTATAAAGTCACGGTGGCTTCATTTACTACCCATAAGTCTTGAACTGGCCTGTAGTTATCTGTCCCCTGCTTCTGAACTGGCAGTAGCAGTGTCTTCCAGGATGACTGAGAGGGCCGGGGGATTCCATATTTTAAAAGTCTCTTCAGCTGGGCTCGGTGGCTCAGCCTGTAATCCCGCGCCTTTGGGAGGATGAGGTGAGTGGATTGCTTGAGCCTGCGGGTTCGAGACCCACCTGGGCAACTTGGTGAGACCTCATCTCTACAATAAATAAAAAATCAGCTGGGCATGGTAGCGCATGCCTATAATTCTGGCTACTCGGAAGGCTGAGGTGGAAGGATCACACCGGAGCCCAGCAGGTCGAGGCTGCGGTGGCCGGGAGCGGCCACTGCACTCCAGTCTGGGTGACAGAGTGAGACTCCAACTCAAAAAAAAAGAAAAAGTCTCTTCAGGTGCTTTTGGATCCCAACCTGCACCTCGCAAGGGATGAAATACTCTTTCTGATGGCTTTCGTTCTATCACAACTGGGGCTATGTTCTAGGCTAGTCCAGGAGAATTATCCTCAGCCCATACCCCAGGCCCCTTGAAGGGAAGTTCGGGTTTTTGCCGTGACTCCTCTGTGAGGCTATAGAGGCCCCACTCTTCCCCTTGGGGGACTGTAAAAGTCATTATTTTTGCTTCAGGACTCCCCAGGGACAAAGTTGCCTGGCCATTGGAGTAGAAGGTTATTTGGGCTTCCAGCTTTCCCAAGAGCTCTTGGTCCATTAAAGCCACTGGACAATCCGGGAGGTATAGAAATTCATGGCCCCCTAGATTGCATCACTGGGACTGTAAAAAGGGACAACAGACTCGGCTACCCGTGGCTCCCACAATGGTATCTTGTCTTGGTGAAAGAGGGCCCACAAGCTGGGTTACTACAGAATGTTTTGCCCGGTGTCTACCATGTTAAGGGGCCGGTCTCCCCCCAGTCATTCGGACCATAGGCTCCTGGGAGCCTGGTAAAATAAAGCCTGGTCTGTTTTCGTCTTCGCCATAGTCTCCCATGGCAACTAGGCCAACAAAATGATTCTCAGGGGCCACGTATGGTTGGGGCACAGGCTAGTATTGTCCCTGGACCACCTGGCCTCTCCCTCCTTCTTGAGGAGCTGGACAGAAATATTTTGGCTCCAGATACTTATTTTTCCAGTGCCCCTCTCAGAAGCATTGAGCACATTGGTTTCACCCCAATCTTATCACTGGGCAGGGCAGCCCTTCTTGCTGGCTTCTATTTGCCTCGGCCTCAGACCTGGTCTCAGCCTTGGCCTGGCGGGGCAGCTCCCTGGGTGCATTGCCCTGTCAAAACAGCATCAAGCAGAGCTACTTTCTTTTTCTATTTTCCAGTCTGCCTCCCTTCAGACCTCTTGGTCTCGATTAACAAATATCTTTGCTGCGACCTCTATCAGTTAGCCTTTATCCCTGTAAAGCCTTCTAATTGTTGTAATTTGTGCCAGATGTCTCCCTGAGCTTGGTTCACAAAGGGTGCGTTAATTATTTGCTGATTTTCAGCTGGCTCTGGGTCGAAGAGAGGGTAAATACGGATTGTCTCAATGTCTCGCATAGTCTCTCACAAAACTGGCTAGGGCTCTCTTCAGGTACCTGAGGCTTTTTAGTATATGAGGGGGTGTGATGTTTCTAGTTCAGGAGGTTAGTGGTGGCAAAGGGCTGATATATAAAAGTACATTGCCCCTCTTGTTTTTTTTAATAGCAGTTGTAAAGTCTCTTGACATCCATGGGGGGGCAGGTTAGAAAAGTCTTTTTGGTGCCTTTTTGCCTGGGCATAAGGAGTTAACACTGGCAGCTATCCAGTAGCTGCTGCCTGGGGCATTTCAGGTGACTTGGGGAAGGGGCAGATTCTGGACTGAGGCCAATCTCTGATGCAGCTTCAGCTGTAGCAGTTGCAGGGGATGCGGATGGCAAGGAAGGGCACAGTGGTGCATAAGGGCAGGGTCTCCTCAGGTTCCTCAGACAGAATGGGTTTTGTTGACTCTGGTTGGCACCTTGAGGGAGCTGTTGCTTGGGCTAGCATTATTCTATAGCTGTTTTTCAGACAGACTTTTATTAAAGGTGAGTGAGAGAAGACTACATCTTGCCAACAGTTAATGAAGGGAAACTGATCTCAGTGGCCTGTATCTCCCACAATGATGTCAAACACCTTCCTAACGAGTCACTTGTCTAGCAACCCCTCAGAGGGCCACCCCACCCAAAGGCCAATATACTTCACAGAGGGCTCAGAACTTTCTGGGAGTTAAGTTAATACTGTAATTCCCTGAGTATCCCCTTTTGAAATTCTTCACCATGTATTCTAAGGGGGTATGCTTACTCTGATTGCCATCCACTTCCTCCCACGAAAAGATGACAATCCCACACAAGGTGGGAAGGAATGGGACGGGGTAAGAGAATTGGACAGCCGCTTACCCTTCTCCAGTCATACCCCTCGCGGGGATATTTCAGGTGCCTTCTGGCAATAGGCAAGTTGGTGTAAACCCCCCCAACCAGGTTCAACCCAGGGTGTCATTCTCCCATGACAGCAGATATTGCAGGTGCCTTCTGGCAATAAGCAAGTTGGAGTAACCCCCCAAACAGGTTTCGGTCCCACTACAGGACTTACTCCCACTGTTTAGCCATATGAAGGTCGCCACCATCCCCTGAAGCTACTTTCGGTTTAGCCACGTGGAGGTCACCACTGGAACCAAATCAGGGCTACAACACGTGATTTGCCATTAGATGGCGTCTTGTTTATTCATATTCACACAAGGTTTCCAACCCGCCGCCCAGTGCCTTAGAGTTAGGGTTTCGTCCCCCTTGGGACTACTTGGGCAACTCTGGGAGGTGATCAGGCTCCCCTCCTGCCTCTCAGGGGCAGGACTACCAAATTGAACCCGGCTTCTTACCAATCTGATGGGCGTGACTCCCTTGACTGATTCCAGTGCCCCATGGGGTTCTGTTGTGCTTCCAAGATCCTTACCCCAGCACGCCAGGAGGGCTAGAACCTACAGATCAAGCGGTCCACTTGCCCCAGGCAAGGTCACCTCTCCTGGAGTCCTGGAAGTCATACCCCGGTGACAAGGAGATGGAAACACTGCCTCCGCCTCTCATTTCCTGACCAACGCACCAGAAATGTAGCAGGAAGCTTTACAGAGAGAGTTGGGACACCGAGGCCAGGAAACAGTTTTATCTGTGCTGGCACGGGCTTAGCAGATTCACATCCAAAGGCTGAGTCTTGAGCACAGGGGGGCATTGCCTTTTATACAATTTTAGCTTCTTTGTCCCCCAATGAGGCTTGCTTATTAGTAACATACTGGTTATTTGGGTATTTCATAGATCAAGGTTATAGCAGAGTTACACTTGTGCATTACAGATTGGGGCCACATTTCTTTCTAATATGAATCATCCAACAAAGTTCTTATCTTATGGTATTAGAAGAACTCTTTTATTATCCTGGGAAGGCTTTTGTCTTATTGTACTAAGGGGGGGCCCTACTCTGTCCTGGGAAGGCCTCTACCTTATGAGGCTTGAGGAAAGGGCTTTCTGCCTCAAGCCTAATCACTTATAAACTCCTTTTACAAGATTCATCTTTCACAAATCTTCTACAACTTTCTTATCCATTCAATTTTTGTCCCATATGTTTTGTACATTTTGGAACAGTCACTCTACTTTAAGATAAAAAGTGTACAGGCTCGGTGGCTCAGCCTGTAATACCGCGCTTTGGGAGGCCGAGGTGATCGAATTGACTGAGCCCGCCGGTTCGAGACCCACCTGGGCAACTTGGCAAGACCTCATCTCTACAATAAATCAAAAAATTAGCTGGGCGTGGCAGCGTGTGCCTGTAGTTCCAGCTACTTGGAAGGCTGAGGCAGAAGGATCGCCGGAGCCCAGCAGGTCAAGGCTGTGGTGGCCGGGAGCGGCCACTGCACTCCAGTCTGGGTGACTGAGTGAGACTCCAACTCAAAAAAAAAAAAAAGATAAAAACTATTCTTTTTCCTTTAATTTTTTAAAAAAAAATCTTCCTACCATATAGCCTTTTCTTACCAAAAGCCAATTTTACTTTCCTTGTACATTTGCACATAGAATTGTTCCCTTTTATTTTTGGTAATTTTAGTGACATGTATTAATTAGAATTCTTAACCTTTATATCACAGCAGCAATTTGTATATTGGTAAATCTATAATTCATAATTTCTAGAAGCACGTGCTTTCTCATATACAGTCTATCAGTGTGGCATAGAACATGTTTACTAACAGTCCCAAATATTTTTAGTCTTTCTGTAATCAGAAACTGTAAAGAAAGCAAAATTGTATCTCTATCCTCTAGAGGTTTTTTGGTGTTTGTCTTTTTTCTAGGTCTGAGAATTTAACTGTTGCTTGTACAGACTTCTCTCAGCCTCAACTTTTGATTCTTGATGATAAGAATGTTAATGCTTTCTGGTATAGAAAAGACATCTTTTACTTAGAAATTTTATCTTACATCTATTTTTTAATTTTATTTTATTTATTTATTTTTTTTTTTTTTGAGTTGGAGTCTCACTCTGTCACCCAGACTGGAGTGCAGTGGCCGCTCCTGGCCACCACAGCCTCGACCTGCTGGGCTCCAGCGATCCTTCCGCCTCAGCCTTCCAAGTAGCTGGAACTACAGGCGCGCGCAACCACGCCTGGCTAATTTTTGATTTATTATAGAGATAAGGTTTCGCCAAATTGCCCAGGCGAGTCTCGAACCCACAGGCTCAGGCAATCCACTCTCAGTTATTTTTAACAATTACTCTTGGATTGCTTATAAAAATAAGACATTATGCATTAAGTTTTTTCCTGCCAACAAATTTTGTAATATAGAGATTAAACAAGCTTATTTTATTAGTAAACCTATGTAGGAAAAGTCATGTATCTGTATTATATCTAATATAGGAAACTCTGAAAGACATGCTTGTTTTAATCAAACCAACAATGTTCTTATTTATCAAATTTTACCCAAGTCACATGAACATTTAGGTTAATTCTTATTTTTCTGAGAGAATACTTCATTTATATAAGCTGTCATTTTTCTTAAGGCTAATTAGAGTTCTCTTACAATGTAAGTTCTCAGTATCATAAATAGATAGGAAAAAATCATACATATATCATATATACAGACATACATAAGCATATTGAATGAAACCAATTTTGAGGCTTTTATTATAAAATTTTGACCATGTGCCTAGTGCAACAATACAAGCCCACTAATTAATTAAAGAACATCTGCCCAGGTGTTGTAGCTCAAGCCTGTAATCTCAGCACTTTGGGAGCCCGAGTCGAGAGGATTGCCTGAGTCCAGGGGTTTGAGACCAGCCTGGACAATTTGTTGATACCTCATCTCTACAATAAATGAAAAAGAAAAATTAACTGGACGTAGTGGCACATGCGTGTAGTTCCACTTTTTGGAAGGCTGGGGTGGAAGGATCGCCTGAGCCCAGCAGGCGACCATGAGTGTGCCACTACACTCCAGCCTGGTTGACAGAGTGAGACTCCAACTCAAAAAAAAAAGAATAACTGGATCCAAATTGTTTTTCTAGTCAATGGAACAAGATTATTTTGGCCAAATGGCTAAAGGTTTTTTTACTAACATTTGTGGAAAATATTTTTAGAATTTTTTCATTTACATTCTGTAAGGAACATTTTAAAAAGCCAATCTTTAATTCATGTGACCTTTTAGATGCCTCTGTATACCAATTAAAGAATGCATCCCATCACTTTTGTGGTGTTTTGGATCCTTTTTTTTCTAATGCACTTTGCAAGCGAACAATTTTATCTAGGTTAAAACCTCCTACTGTGGCCATTAGTAAAGTTAACCCATTTTCCCCAAAAATACACAGATTCTGGGCCCACAACTTTTGTACATAAAAGTAACCAATGTCTCAGAAAGTGGAGTCCCAGACTCCTTATATTTAGAGGAACCCATTTTCAAAATGTACCTCCTTAAGGCCTCTAACTGTATCAATCCAGTTAGTTATCTAATCCAGTTTGATCCTGGACCCAATCCAATAAAAAGTGCCCAAATAAAGTTGAAGAGTTCAAAACACAGATCTGTAAAGCTTGACTCCAAGAGAGAATTCACCCAAGACACCAGTTGCTGCAAGCAATCACTGGGCACATGGGCCCTGGAGAATACCTTCAACTCAGTTACTTGGTGCTTCTGTGGGTGGTCACTGAAGATCTATTTCAGATCCCATTTTTCACACTGGTCCATTGAAAAGAAAACTTTAAATAGATTAAATTTAGCTGAATTTATTTTAGCAAAGAAACATTCCATTAATTGGGCAGCACCCTGAGCCAATAAAGGATCAGAGAGCTCCACCCAGCAACAGAGACTGGAAGTATTTATAGACAGAAAATAATATATAACATACAGAAATAACCTGATTGTTCACAGCTCAGCGTTGTCCTCATTTGGATTCGTCTGAACAGTCTGGAGCCTGTGATTTGCTAAAGGCTTGACTGCTATCGCTGGACAAGACTCAGTAACTTCTTACAAAAATATTCTCACAAGTTAGGTTGCATTTTTTTGTTTGTTTGCTAGCTTTTTTTTGTTTTGTTTTACTTTTTTAAGTTATATAGTTTACTATGTACAGAAGCATCTTGAGGCCAACTTTAACTTAATTTTACAATACAGTAATAGTAATTATACTTTGGAACTAAGGGATTGCTACAAGTCACTGGATCATTCTGGGTGTGAAAAGGACTAAACAGAATATTCTCAGATAAAGATAGCAAAGTCTCAGAGAAGCCAAGGCACTGCCCAGGGTCACATGACAAATCAGGTCTTCTGAATACTATCTTGGTGCTTTTTCTGATACCAATCCAAACAAACCATTGTAAGACCTGGCTGCTCTACTCTTGGGGATAAGTGTATATCTAAAACTTGAATTTTAATACTGAGATGTCCTTCTACAAATGCTCATACTCTGGGAAAAGGATTTTTAATTATAATTGATAAAGAGTTTTGCTTACACTTTGAGATGCTGGCCAGTAGAAAGTAACTGACTGAAAGAGCATCAGTTTCTCTTGGTGTTGAGCTATTACAAGTTTTAGCAGCCTGAGAAACCTGGATTCGATACTAAAAGACACTAGATGTTATAAACAATTCAATTTTATTTAATCCTAACAACCTATTTTGTGCATGGCTCTACATATGAATCAGAGAAATGGAATAAAAAGGGGGAAGCGAGATTTAAGAGAATGATGTAGAAATACAATGAAGAAGTCTAGAAACATTCATCTAGTGCATCACTCAGTAGAGACTAGGTATTAGCCCTTATACCCAATCCCCAAATCTCAATACCTTGAAATAAAACGAAGATAATTTAATGTATGTATCCATTGGGGGCAGCTCTGCTTAGCATAGTCACTTGGTATTCAGACTAATAGTATCACCATCTTAAAAGTTGCTGATTACTATGCTGAACAAAAAGAAGAGTCTATGGAATCTTGTCGTGGCAAGTATTTGCTCTGGCCCAGAAAGCACGTTTTACTTTGGTTCACAGTTCTTTGACTATAACTGGTCACATTGTGTCCAATCAACCACTAGAGGGCCAAGAAGTACAATCCTACCTTGTTCCCAGAAGGGCAGAAGTCCAAAACATTTCCCGAAGAGCGTTACTGTCTACCAACCTGGCTTCTCAGGCTCTAGGACAATTTGCACAAAGGGACTGGATAGCTTTCCTCATCCCATGGCTTAAAGTATATAATGAATTAACAATAAGTCCTAAAGATAGCAGAAAGTGAAGGTACCACTGAAGGTCAATCTTCTTTCTCATTTTTGATTACTATAAGTTTCTTGCTAATTATGGAGACTGAGATTATATAATAAAATAAGCATGTTATGCTCAAACAATACTTTAAAGTCCTTTGACTCCCCTTATGTTAGAAGCATTCCTGGTAAAGTCCAGAGACATTCTGGTGTGTACCAGGCACATATCAAGGCAAGTATTTTAGTACTGGCTTTGGACACTAATGATAGCCTCAGCTGTCAAGGTATTCCTGACTCAGTATCAAGCACACTTTGATTTTTTTTTTCAGTCAAGGCCTCACTCTGTCGTCCAGGCTGGAACACAGTGGCACAATTATGGCTCATCATAGCCTCGACCTCCTGGGTTCAAGTGATCCTTCTGCCACAGCTTCCAGAGTAGCTGGGACTACAGATGCATACCACTATGCCCTGCTAATTTTTTTCTTTTTGTCTTTTTCTTTTTGTAGACATGAGGATTCACTATGTTGCTAAGGCTGTTCTTAAATTCTTGGGCTCAAGCGATCCTCTCACCTCAGTCTCCCAAAGTTCTAGAATTATAGACATGAGCCACCACACCCGGCCCACATTTTGATTTTTAGAAACACGCTTGAATTAATAGGCTTACTTTCTATGTAGAACTAAGTTTGCATTATTTAAGTATTATCATCTTCATAGCTGTAGGAACGGAACTGAACTTAACAAAGCTAACAATGCTGTCTTTGTGCCAAGTAGACAATAAGTCAGAAATAAGGCAAAGGGTGAGCCCAATGAGCAAGGAATATACTCAGTCATACACAAGGTCCTCCAGTTGCAGGGACCAAGGGTGCAGTTATGCTGCATTGAAAATCAAGGGAAAAGTTTTGTTCTCTCAGAACCCTCACCCTGCTACAGTCCACCATCCTCTCTTGGAGTTTACTGTCTGCACCTGTGATTCTTTCAATAGTAAGAATCAATCATTAAAACATCTTATCTGGTCCAGCAATGACATCATCCTTGTCATCATCACACTTTTACTATAAAGAAGACTCTATTCTTATATTATCTCATATAATCCCCATCACAACTATTTGAGACCTATTTTGAACCAAGAAAACCAAAGCTGAGAAAAGGCATACAATTGTTCCAAGATTACTTTGATAATAACTGGTAAACACAACATTTGAACCCAGGACTTGTGACTCCAAAGATCACGTTCCTCTCATCTGTCTTGTTTTCCCAACTACCTGGGTAATCATCTGAACTTAAAAAGGCTTTACACATTGAATTTTTCTCATGTGAGTGACATATGATTCTTTTTTTTTTAGTAAGAAAGCAGGATTTATTGAGAGGACAAAAAAGCTCCCACAGTGGGAGGGGACCCCAGGGAGTTGCCCTGATTTTTTAAAAAACCATAACATTTGGCCAGGCATGGTGCTCAGCCTGTAATCCCAGCACTTTGGGAGGCCAAGGTGAGAGGATTGCCTGAGCCCGGGTTTTTGTGACCAGCCTGGGTAACTTGTGAGAGCTCGTCTCCACAATAAATCAAAAAATTAACTGAGTATGGTGGTACACCACTGTACTTCCAGCTACTTAGAAGGCTGAGGCAGAAAGATCACCTAAACCCAGCAGGTCGAGGCTTCGGTGGCCATGACTGTGCCCCTGCACTCCAGCCTGGGCGAAAGAGTGAGTCTCCAACTTGAAAAAAATAAAAAGTAAAGCAAAAATAAAATAAATAATTTTCTCTAAATATAAAATGGATCAAAACTCTTGAAAGTGAATCTTTGATGTAGCAGCTATTAATGTGATTGTCTTATTTTATTCACACTCCTTTGAAGAGTGAAACTGATGAGCAGTGATGATGCTACTGCAATTTAACTTGCAGTGTGAGGCAGAAGAGTGAGTCTAAAGTGCATGTCACCAGTCAGCATTTCTCTTAACATTTCACCGTTGCAGTTCATCCACAAGTTAAAATATAAACGGCTAACCTTAGGATCCAAATTCTGCAGAGCATTCCTCATCTCTTATGCCAGGTTCATCTGTTGGGTGAGGTACTCTCAACAGCTCAAACTGATTCATTCTGATTTCTGCTTGCTCCGTAGTTTTCACTATATGGCAGGGCTATCAGCACCAAGAATTATAAGCACATAACGTAAGTAACCTGATATAATCTCTTGGAAGAGGAAGGCAGGGACTGGATTTTTTCTAACTAGTTATCATACTTATTGAGGGCAGAATCACCTTAGCAAGCAGCTCCCTCTGGCCAACCCTAGAGAAGCTATAAAGCTACTCTCTGCTCCAAAGTACAGAAGTGGAAAATGTTTGAATACTTTTAGTGGGACGGTATAGTCAGATGGTACCAAGTCTTCTGTGTACACAGGTAAGTATACTTCTCGGTAGATTATTAAGTGGTTGAGTCAAAGGGAAAATTGTCCAGTACAAAGGAGAATCAGTCATCTTTCTTAAGTACTTCCATGAATAACTTTTAACATGACCTGAGACAATAGTTGGGGGGTGGGGGGGCTGACCATCAATCATTGGCACTTGGTGCAAGTGGGGAGCAAGAGGCAAATCTTTTTGGGAATCTGACTAATTTGTTCCAGCGTGTCATCTTTTTTTCTGTTGTTAAAAGTGTCTTGTTTTCCATTCTATGTGTTACATAAAAATTTCTTGATTTCCATGGGACTGACAGATCTTTTTAACAAATTCCACTCCCAGCGAAATTCACAAGATTGCAGATATCAAGGGTTTTGAAAAGCACTTTTAGATATTCAGTTCCACTCCATCCATTTTACAGATGGAGAAACTGAGTTTAAGACCATGGTTATTTTCTGGAGTTTTCCCTACAGCCTAGGGAATCTGCTGTGGCTTTGTAACTGGCATTACTATGAACTCACAGCCCAGCAGAAGGTTTATTATCTGTTGTTTGTGGTTAATAATGGGCTTGAGGAAATGGAGTGGGCTGCCAAAGGAGAGAACCCACAGAGTCTGACCCCACTCTAGCCCAAGACTACTTTTACCAGTAGTGCTCCCAGGGACTCAGTGGGCACCTTCACCTGCTCTCAATTACCAACCAGCTGAATCTATCTCTGATTACTCCTGAAATGCCACAAAGCACTTGAGGATATTGGTGCTGTCCGTGCCAACCAGTAGTCTAAAGTGTGTGTGTGTGTGTGTGTGTGTGTGTGTGTGTGTGTGTGAGAGAGAGAGAGAGAGAGAGAGAGAGAGAGAGAGAGAGAAAGAGTGAGAGACAGACAAACAGAGGGGATGAGGAAGGGAGAGGGCTGGGGAATACATAAATAAAGGGCTGGATACAAGTCGTACAGCACCAGTGAAGATGGCTTCCTAGTGAAGGCATATGTGAGTCACACTGGAAAAACACTGATACAATGCTGGATTCTAATATAGGATAGTTTGCATTTTCCTGACATCAATAGATGAGGTCTCCAGGTCAATAAAAAAGTCTAGAAAATAAGACTTGACCAGAGTTTCCTAAACTCTCTAGATTCAAGACTAGGTTCAAGTCTTTAGGTTAAGACTTCCAATAAAAAAAAATGTAAGTTATTCCTTCATGGTGCCCCTGGCACATAGTTCCTCTTGCGAAGTCGTCAGGACCAAACAACATAATAATTATTTATATTCTAACAACTTTTAAGCTATGTGAACAAATAATATGCAAATTGAAAGAAAAATATTATTGTTGTTTCATTCTTATTTATTTATTTATTTATTTTTGAGTTGGAGTCTCATTCAGTCGCCCAGACTGGAGTGCAGTGGCCGCTCCTGGCCACCGCAGCCTCGACCTGCAGGGCTCCAGCGATCCTTCAGCCTCAGCCTTCCGAGTAGCCGGAACTACAGGCGTGCGCTACCACGCCCGGCTAATTTATTTATTTATTTATTGTAGAGATGAGGTCTCTCCAAGTTGCCCAGGTGGGTCTTGCTCAGGCAATCCACTCACCTCAGCCTCCCAAAGCGCAGGATAACAGGCTGAAACACCGAGCCCGGTTGTTGTTTCGTTCTTAATCACAATTGCTTAATATTGGAGTTTATGCCCCTACTGAACCCTGCACAACTTCTCCCATCTTGGAACGAGATCGGACCTGACCCTGTCACTTCCTATTCCACTTCGGTTTTCCTGCAACTTGCTTTTTGTTATAGCAATTGCCAAACACCCAGGTTTGCAAAGATGTGACATCATCTCACGAATCACAGCCTTATACAATATTGAAACTGTTCACCACCTTGAGCTAATACTTAGCACGATGCTCAACATTGAGAATTGCTATGTTTTCCTCAAAAATCTAAAATAACTCAACGCACCTCTACACAACTTGTAACTGACAGCTCCAGTCTTGAGTTCTGACCCCCACAATGTATCAGCCTAATAAACTAAAATAAACTGAACAATCTCACTTCAGTAAATTACATATTTGCATTTTACTTCTTACAAGTAAAGAAAACAGTATAAAATCTACAGGAAAATCAAGTCATTTCTAGCCTCAAAGTTAAAAATTATTAACTTTTATACAACAACTGCAATTTCCCACTCCACTTAGTAATTGTGTATTGCTTAAGTTATTTTGCTTGTTATTTTTCTAACATTTACTTTCACCCAGTGACATCTACCTTCCCAATTTTCTTTATTTTGTATTACTTATTTCTTTCATATTTAGTCAGCTTTGATGAAGGTTTCTTCATTAAAATAATAATCGTACATTTATTTTAAGACTTTCAACAAAAACATTGCCAGATTTTTATCAAATACCTACATAAGGAGCAATAACATTTTAAATGTTGTTTTTGCATTTGTTAGTGAAATAACGCTCCAGGCCGGAGGCAGTGGCTCATACCTATAATCCCAACACTTTGAGAGGCCAAGGCAAGAGGATTGCTTGAGCCTACAAGTTCCAGACTAGCCTGGGCAATATAGCAAGACTTTGTTTCTACAAAAAATCAAAATTTTAGCCAGTTGTGGTGGTGTGCACCTGTATTCCCAGCTATTCAGGTGGCTGAGAAAGAAGAATCACCTACTGTGATCTTGCCACTACACTCCAGCCTGGGCAACAGAGTGAGACCTTGCCTCAAAAAAGAAAGAAAAGAAAAGAAAAAAATATCACTCAAATAATCAGTGACATTCATGTAATTTTCAATCTAATAAAAAGTTTTTGTGTTATCAATCACTCTGTCTAAATGTAAAACAGTCATTGACTAGAATTTATTTTTAGTTTTAAACAAAAGGTGGGGAGGAGACAATACTTTTTCTAGAAAAGCACACAAATTGTTAAACTCCTGTTGGTCTCATATAACCACCCATGCCTGGAAGCAGGGCTCCTCACCTGAGAGGGAAGGTGGTGTAGACCCTGAGCCTCTGCACTCACAACTCGCATATTTGCTTTTCCAAACCCAGGGAAGAACTAAAATGAGACAATGGTGACACACTAAGCAGATGGAAATCAAAAGGAAAAACAAAAAACCTGTCGGGAGATTTTGAAGCCTGTTTTGTGCCCTTCTTTTTTCTTTTTCTCTCTTTCCCTTTCTTTTACCGCCATTCTTATATTTCCCTGCTAATTTCCTTCACTTTCTAAAAGACTACTTTTAGATATACATTTCTAGTTTTCTCCAATGACTCTGATTCCAAATATTCTGTCACTTTGTATCCATAAATAAACCCAAAATTGTCAAGGTAGACAGTCACAAAATTATTAAATTAAAGAAAAATCTCTTAAAGATATGAAAATAATATAGCAACGTCTAGTGGAGCACCTAGTATGTCCCAACTCCTGTGCTAAATGCTTTTTATACATTAGTTTATTTATTTTTACAACAAACCTCTGAGATCAGTTGTACTTCTAGTTTTCTATGAAGGAGAAGGAAATTGAGACTCAGAAATATTCAATTACTTGCCTACAGCCATAACATCGGTAATTAGCCAACACCGAACTTCAAACCCAGGTCTTTGACTCATAATTCCTCTACTCATTCCACAAAAAGCCTTAGGGAGATTTACTGTTCAAAGAAGTCTGACTATTTGGCCCACACTGCATCCATGTTGGCCCAGGAAGACTTCTATTTATTGTGCATTTTGATAAGGGGTTATTTGGAGGAAAGAATCTTTAACCCAGGATATCAGTTCCAGCAAAGGTTTGCTCAATTAATTATTTCCATTGAAATGGCTATAAAATGATAAGTGAATACATTTTACCCATCAGAAAATCAACCCATTGCCAAATAGTTATGCAAAACTATGATAGACCGAGTGTGCTGCCAGCTGCTGTGAGAACAAAGGAGACGGACAAAGGAAAACACATAGCCTTATGCAGAGAGAAGACTAACAGACATGGCCTGTCAACCGACAACATATGCAGTCTTCCCTTGTGGGGAACACACTGTAGCTCCTCTGGCAGTCAAGAGCAAGGCTGGCTCTCATAGGGTCAATCTGCCACATGGCCTCCAGGGACTAGCTCCAGCCTCTACTCTCAGTGCTCCCTGGCCTAGAGCCCACGTCCTCCCCTTCTCTCCCCACTGAAGTCCTAGTAGTCCTTCAAAGCCTGGAGCAAATCATATTCCTCTATATTACCTTCTTACTGACCCAAAGTCAGATTTAGCTCCTCTTCCTTCATGCTCTTACTGTAATTTGTACAGATGACACCTCTTTCTTGGTACTTTACACAGAATCTTTTTTATTTGTTTGTTTTGGGTTTTTTAATTTGGTTTTTGAAAATACAGTTTATTTAGAAACTAAATTAGAGAGAGAGAGAGAGATTCACCTCCCCAAGGCAGGGTAAGGGGCCAAAGCCAGGACACATGGCAGCCATAGCTCAAAGAGTCACGTGAACATGCCAGAGTTTAACAAAGCAATGGCTAGAAAGTAAATTAGAGAGAGAGAGAGAGGAGATTCACCTCTCCAAGGTAGGAGAGGGAGCCAAAGCTTAGGAAACATGGCAGTGGCCATAGCTCAAAGAACACATGGCCACATCAGAGTCTAGAAAAACAATGGCCCACAGAATCTTTTTTCTAATTATTTATTCTTTTGTCCAACTTCCCCAGCAGTTTGATCTCTGCTCCAGAGAAGACATCATACTTTGTTCACCCTTTGCACTCCCAATAGCTGACCTCGGGCTTAGGTGACACAGAAGCCACACTGAGTGCTTCATGCCTGAATTAACTGGAGAATGAGTCTTAGGATCTGAGTCCATGGGACACCACAGGGTGTTTGATGTTGCCCTCTGTGTGATGTTAATCCCCTACTGTCAATATCTTCAACAATGTGTCCTCTCTGCCTGAGTAAAGTTGATTTTAAAGCTGGAGATGCAGGAAAGTGCTTATATTGAGCTATGGTTTGCTCTTCAGTGCCACTGCAGGCTATAATGCTAACCCTTCTCTTCACAGTTATCCTACAAATGTTTAAAGGCAGATGTTTACATTACTGGGTCAGGTCCTTGGATTAAGAATTACTTCTTCTGGTCTTTGCTACATTGTACAGTAGCTTTACAGACTGAAGTTTCATTGCTAATTTTTTAGTATGGGTGATGCTGGAATCTTATCATTTGAAGTATTTGTTTTTCTACTTTTACAGTAAAACCTCATTGATTCTCCAATTTAAGATAATGAGCTAAGTTGAAGAGTTTATGGAAGCAAATCAATATGTTGTAAGGAAATCTACTGGAACTACTTAAATAGTGTTAAAGCGCTCTTCAAAAAGCACCCATTTACCATTTGATATGCCAAGTACCAGTCTTCTCAGTCATACTACAAGACCTTCCATAAGGCTCTCACATTTGTTTAGATGCATTCAATTTACTCTTTATCCTTGATGTATTTCACAGAGAATGTATTTTTTCTTTTAAAATCAATGACATTTTTCACCTTATCAAGCTCCCTTGACTCTAATGAATTTTGTTAATGAGGTTTTACTGTAGCTTATTTTTCTCTCAGTGTCTCTTGCTGTGGAGTTTGCTTCCTTCTGTTTTGGTTTTTGAACAGTTGATTTTATTCACAACCTCTTTTAAATCTAGTGAGGCTTTTTCTGTTTTGCAAAGACCCAAAGGCTCCTGTGAAACTTTGTAAGTTAAGCCAAGTTTACAGAAAACCAAGTTTTACTATCTACTTTCATGTTTGTCTTACATTAGAAAACAGAACAGACATATTAAATCATAAGTTATCTGCCTGCATTTTAAACTGCCAAATTACTTTATAGTAGTTTCCATTTTATGACTTTGGGCCAAGGAGTATATATTTTCCTAAGCAAAAATCTTTTGCTACATTTTTGCTTTAATATCCTAAGCCGATATGCTGTAAACATTTTAATTTTAGTTTCATGTTTCTTTATTTGTTATTACCTATAAATTATGTTCCTCTTCATTGAGTTCCACATTTGAGAGACTTTTGTCTTAATTCTTGAAACAGATTTGCATTGAGACCGTTGCAAATGCCATTGGTTTGGGGATAGACCTTTAAAATGTCCTTTTGTCTCCCCCAGGGGAGCCCCATGCATTGCCCTCTCTACCCTAATTCTGTTTGAGGGAGGAATGGTGACCTCTTGCTTTTTCAAGCATGGCTCCTAGTGCCAGCTGTACCCACCAGCTGCTGTGTGGCTGTGGTCAGGTCACCACGCCCATCTGAACTTCAGGTTTGCATGTGATTAAAAAGAACATGTCTGACAACGTGACCCTTTCCTTGTCTGCTGCTCTCTCCAGGGCTAGAGTAGAGAGGCTGGAGGCAGCAATGTGGTCCAGACTGCAAGACTCTGTCCACTAAAGAATCCCATTCCAGCCTCTCAGCCAGAGTCACAACCCCGGCCCCAACTGCACCATTTGGCACCCACACTGTGCCGGGAAGGGGACAGACCAAGTCCAGGGGTTAAACCCATGCCCTGAACATTCTCCTTCTCACTTTCACACACCAGAGACTGGCCGCAGAAGACTCCAACTGAGCAAAGCCCTTAATCTTCCAGATTCTTGTTTCTGGTTTGTGAGAGCAGTCAAGGATGGGAGGAGCTTTGTGACTAAAAAGCCCTGCTTGGTTTTCCCCACACAGGAAGACAAGGCCAAACGTGTTGCAATTGTGGGAGCTGGTGTCAGAGGCCTGGCCTCCATCAAGTGCTGTCTGGAGGAGGGACTGCAACCCACCTGCTTTGAGGGGAGCAACGACCTTGGGGGACTGTGGAGATTCACTGTAAGTGGAGCTGCAACTCCTTTATTTGTCTGCTGGAGAATAGTTTGACCTCCAGGAAAAGAAATCTGTATTTCTTCTGTGGGGCTGGTAGGGCCCTCCGTGGGGAAGGTTTGAACAAGGGTCAGGAGGGGTCATTGAAATTGTAAAAGAAAGCGATAGGTCCAGGCTGAGCTTGGGTGGGAGTTAAAAGCAGACTTACAAACTTTATCCAGAGGCAGAGGAAGAATGTTTCCAAAGATGCCCACAAGGTATGGACAAGAGTGGAGCATCTGGAACAGGTCAGGAAAATCCAGGACCAGAAGAGCAGGGCCAGAACTAGGAGGTCTGAAGCAAGTCAGAGAAGGCAGTGTTTGTGGCAAGAGCACAAATTTCAGCCTCTCCCTGCAAGACTGAGCTGTTTTTACCTGCTTTTTGTTTTCCCACCCTATTCCATCTGTGTTAGAGCCAACACAGGGCTCAGTGTAGGGTGAGCTCCAGAATCAAGGTCCTGCTGCTCAGGCAATCCCAGGCCAAGCCAAGAAAATCAAAAGTCAAGAAGTAGCTGGGCAGTGGCTCATACCTATAATCCCAGCACTTCGAGGAGGGCTGCAATCGCCAAGGAGGGAGGATCACTTGAAGCCAGGAGTTTGAAATCAGCCTAGGTAACATTGTAAGACTCCATTCCTACAAAAAAAAAAATTAAATATACTTAGCTGGGCATGGTGGCACAGTCTCAGTTGCTTGGGAGGCTGAGGTGGGAGGATTGCTTGAGACCAGGAGTTTTAAGCTGCAGTGAGCTATGATCACACCACTGCATTTTAACTTGGGTGACAGAGTGAGACATTGTCTCTAAAAATGAGAGAGAGAGAAAAAAAAAAAAGGCCAGGCTCAGTAGTTCATGCCTATAATCTCCACAATTTGGGAGTCCAAAATAGGATGATGGCTTGAGCCCAGGAGTTTGAGACTACTAGCCTGGGCAACATAGCAAGACCTCAACTCTACAGAAAATAAAATTTAAAAAAATTAACTACTCAGGAGATTGAGGTAGAAGGATTGCCTGAGTCCAGGAGGTCAAGGCTGCAGTGAGCCATGATCACACCACTGCACTCCAGCTTGGGCTACAGAGTAAGACCCCAACTGAATAAAAAAAAAGAAAAAGTAAGGAATGTGAGTGGGAGTCTTGGTTTGTTCCCTGAGCAAAAGAGCAGTAATAGTCTCCAGTCTCAGCATGGTTACAGTCTGAGCTGGAGAGGGGATCACAGGCATGAGGAGTGAGGAGAGGTGGATGCAGCCTGGCCTGGGCTCAGCAGGCTCACAGGGCCTGAAACCAGGCAGGGAAAGTGTTCTCTGAGCTCCATAGCTCAGCCAGGGGAGCATTTGCATCAGATCTTCCAGCGTCCTATTTTCCCTTATTCCTGGCACAAACATTTCCCATGAACTTCAAATGTGCCGAGGAGAAAGCTGTCAGAAATAGTGAAAAGAAGCAAGGAACCAGTTAGCGACCTCGAATTCTCTAAGGGAGAAGAAAAAGACACAGCATGGCACTATCACAGAAGGGTGGGATTTGGAACTGGAACAAAGTGAACGTTTCTAGTTCCAGAGAGGCCACTGGGGCTAACCATAGTCGCCAGCTTGGCTCATATGAAGAACTGCAGACTAAAATGTGTCCGGCCACCAAATGTGACCATCAAGGCATGGAGACTGGGTGAAAGGGCACATCTGTTCCCAGGATTCAAACAGCATGTGTTCCTACAGGTTGGCAGAAAACCAATTCCTGTGCCAAGTTGTTTCCCTCCCATGTCCAGGGAAGACATTACTAGCCAAGCATGATACCATTCCCTAATGAGCCTCAGGATCCCTCTTAACACAGGATTCCAAACAAGCAACACCTAGTCAGAGTTAGGAGCTGTTCTGGAAGATGAAATTGTTCAATTAAATTGAGCAGGGTTTTGGCTAAAGTCATCTGAGACAAAGCAAAAGTGAGCCCAAAGATCAAAAACTGTACTTAATTTCTTGGGATACCAGACAGAAAAAGTTCCTTATATGGGTCACGGATTCCTAATTATTAAGGTTAAAAGTCACTGATCTAAGAGTCAAGAGGAATGGTTCTGGCTCCAGCTGTGCCCAACTGACTGTGTGACCTGTCAAACACCTACACACAAAGCACAAAGCACTGTGGGGGATGCAAAAATGAGAAGGATTACCCCTGCCCTCGATGCTGTCAGGCAGAGGGAGAAAGGCTAGGAAGGCAAGTCAGGAACAACACTATGAGCGTTTACACAAGCGCAGGATCTCAGCCATGTTTGGAAAGCCAGGGAAGTCTTCATCAAAGGAGACAGGACGTGACCTGCCTTGAAAATCATCAACAGGCATAAGAGATTGAGTGGAAGATACCAGAGAGGGAACCAGTAAAGGAAAAGGTACCAGACATGTTTGGCAAATCAAAGCAGCTTACTGTGTATGTGGTACATGGAAGAGGAAGAATGGGAGGGGAAAGGTAGATGCATGTCTAGACAAGGGGTTCATGTGCAATTTACATAGAAATGGAAGCCAGGCTCACACCTGTAATCCCAGCACTTTGGGAGGCAGAGGCGAGAGGATTGCCTGAGCCCAGGGGTTCAAGACCAGCCTGGGCAACTTGGCAAGATCTTGTCTCTACAACAAATCAAAAAATTAGCTGGGCATGGTGGTGTACACCTATAGTTCCAGTTACTTGGAAGGCTGAAGCAGAAAGATCGCCTGAGCCAGCAGGTCAAGGTTGCAGTGGCCATGAGTGTGCCACTGCACCCCAGCCTGGGCAGCAGAGTGAGAGTCTGATTCAATAAATAAATAAATAAATAAATAAATAAATAAACAAATAAATATATAAATAAAGCAATGGAGCTGGGCCTGGTGGTAGTCTCAGCTACTTAGGAGACTGAGGCAGGAGGATCACTTGAGCCCAGGAGGTTGAGGCTGGCAGTAAGCTATGATGGCACCTCTGCCTCGAGCTTGGGTAACAGACTGAGACCCTGTGTCTTAAAAAAAAAAAAAGCAATGGGTAATGAGGAACAAAACTAAGGAAATTCCTTCGTTGTAGTTGTTGTGTTTGTTTTGTTTGCATGATGGGAAAACCCAAAGATGTTTGTAGATAAAGGGAAAATATATGGCTGGTAGGAAATGATTGAATACACAGATCCAAATTAGGACAAAATCCTGGCAGAAAAGGAAGCAGTAGAACTGTGGACATGAGTGGAAGGGTCAGCCCCAGCAAGGTGGGAGACTGGAAACCAGAGAAGAAGGGAAGGGAAGGGGAACATGGGAAGGATATTGGGGGTAGGAAAAGAGGATACACACACAGAGGCCTCAATCCTTTCAGGAAAATATGGTACCCATGGAGGGGGTGGTGAATGGTGCTGGAGAATTAGAAACATAGAGAAGGTCATGAAAAATATGGTGGAGAATGCACTAGACATCAGAAAGATGAGGGAGAACAGTCTCAAGCAGTAGCCGAAGCAAAATGGTGCCAAATGAACAAGTTATTCCACTTCTATTACCTCATTTATAAGAGTAAAATGTGGGGCCACTTTGAAAAACAGACGAAGCTGAATTACTAGGCAGCTTAGGACACTCCACCCACCTTCAGTCCACAGCTGCTCTTGACACAGCAGCCTCTGTAGGCACCTCTGTGATACCCTGAGGTTTCTCTAAAGCCCGACTGGAAACCCCTAGACCAGGTGGCCTGGAAGGTCCTTCCAGCTCTAATACGCCATGGGTCTCCTGAGTCTTTCTAGAGACATCCCTTCTCCACCTTTCCCAGCACACACACATGCACACCCATGCACACACATGCACACACCTCAAAAGATTAGTTACACGTGTCCTCACACTCAAAGTAGGCAGCCAGTTCAACACATACAGAATTAAAAGACCTGGCCATACTCGGTGTCTCACCCTGTAATCCCAGCACTTTGGGAGGCCAAGGCAAGTGGATTGCCTGAGCCAGTGGGTCCAAGACCAGCCCATGTAACTTGGCGAGACCTCATCTCTACAATAAATCAAAAAAAGTAGCTGGGCGTGATAGCACACGCCTGTAGTTCCAGCTACTTGGAAGGCTGAGGTGGAAGGTTTGCCGGAGCCCAACAGGTCAAGGCTGTGGTGGCAGGGAGCGTGTCACTGCACTCCAGTCTGGGCGACAGAGTGAGATTCCAACTCAAAAAAACAAAAGAATCAAAAGGCCTGCTCTAGCCAGACTGTGCTTGCCAGCAAGTACACAAGGGGAGTCTCTCAGTGCCTCAGGGTGGAAGGGGATAGTCTGGAAAAGTGGACAGATAAATGGCAGAAAACCAGCAAAACACAGGGAGAGACAGTTCTCATTTCCGAGTGGAGAAAAGATCCTAAGATTATAGAGATTATCAGTCCCTGCACTTCATTGAACACTTGCCAGGGCAAGACTCTGGCCTCTCCCAGCTCCTACAGCCTTCAGGAAAGAGAGAGTAGACAAAGGCTGTGATGGAAAAGGAAGGATGTCATACACCGGGGAGGGGTCAGGTGGCAGGCACTGAAAAAAGATAAACCGACCAGACACAGTGGTTCACACCTGTAATCCCAGTACTTTGGGAGGCCAAGGCAACAGAATTGCCTGAGGCCAGGAGCTCAAGACCAGACTGAGGTATGAACATCATGTGAATAGGAAGGCCTCTAATTAGGAGTGACTTTTGTCATAATTTCACATCTATTTTTAAAATGAGGAGGAAAAGATTTTTTACTTGATTACACATTCTTCCCCTTGGCTACACTCCTCCCAGAAGGTCACAGAACTCAAGCAAGTAAATCTAATAACAGTTAACAGATATAGATAACACAAATAATAGGTAACCTATTGAGAGTTTGCCAGGAACAGCTTGTGGGGACAGCATATTGGTTATTGTTCCAGTGTATCCAAGGGGTTTTGTACTACTGTTGTTCCACATAGAGATAAGAAAACTGAGGCACGGATAGGTTGAGAGAATCCCCAAGATCACCCACCAAAAACACAGAGCTTGGGAATAAACGTGGGCAGTCTGACTCTGGGGCCTGTGCTGCTAAGCTACAGTGCATGCATTTCAGGAGTCTGGTTCACAATGCAAGAATCGGACAAACCCTGGACGGAGTCTCAGGGAGTCCTACCATGTGCCCTAGTGGTGATGGTAACTTTCCCACTGTGCTGCAGGACCAAGGGAACCAGAAAGCAGAAACCCCTCCGTCCACATTCTGATTCTTTTCCCCTCTCCACAGACCATCCTCTCTTTCCTCTTCTCCCCTCACTCACTGCAATCTTCATGAAACAAAAATCTTCTCCTAAGTGGCCCATCAATGTTCAGGGACATGTGATTCCACACTGGAAGCCCCTAGGCAATCAGTGGATCCAGACAGGGACGATGCCCTGAGGTTCCACAGCTGGGCGCTGGGAGTGTGCTTAGGTCTGGGAACTGGGCAGATTACTCTCTGAGGCAAGTGCTGGAAGAGGACGGGAGACCCACCAGCACCATTCAGAAGGGCGTGGGCTGTACTCTCTGTACTTATGCTCAATACACCAGACCTTTTACTTTCCCAGGAGAAACAATCAGTGAAGGAAAGGGAGACAAGAGCTAGGAGTTGGTCTTCGATTCTACCCTAGGGTTTTTTCCTCACTAAACTACTGTTTCTCATCTGCCAGCATCCGGAGTACATTATTTCACAAAAGGCTTCAGTGTTTCCTGGAAGCTTTTCTCAGTCTAGCCTTTACAATTATCTTCTTAAGCTTTGCAGAGAGGTTTTTTCCCCTCTTATTTTTGTTTATTTGCTTTAAGATCTCATAAAATACATAGTTCCCAGTTCATTCAGTTCCCATGAGTCCCCATTACTCTTTGATATTTAAACATACCATTACAATATGCTTTAAATGTTTTAGAACTGTTTTTATGGAACTCTTTACAAAGTGTAGTATGTGTATCTCTAGCCCCTTAAAGACAAAGAGAGAGTGTGTGTGTGCATATGCGTACTTGTTAAATTTATCCTCGTATTATTGTTTACGAGAAATTGAGTCTATTAACAACAAAGTATTACTTACTATGTGATGTCCTTGGATGCCACAGAAAAGTGAGGGAACTTTGACCCTCCACTAATATAACTCAAAATGTTTATAAATGACGTTTTCTGCTTATACTGTAGTTCTTTCCTCACCGCTCTCACTTATCTGTATTACAGCTCTTCGTAGCTATTCTCTTTATTCCCATAACCCAGAGGAAAACTGAGAACTGCCCTAACTAAATCAAAACAACTTTACATTCAGTTCTAATGCCCACTTTCAGGTCTAAGGATGTTCTAAAACTGTGCTGTCCAATAAGGTAGCCACTAGTCAGACATAGCCAGGGAACAATTGAAATGTAGCTGGTATGACTAAGAGGCTGAATTTTTATCTCATTTAAGTTTAATTTTATATTAAATTTAGTTATTGTAGAACATTTCAGTGTATTTGAATCATTTGGGTATGTGAATCCACTTTTCCCAATGAAAATGTACTATTTGATTTAGCATTTGATTGCAAATACACACCAGATTTTGAAGACAGTATGAGAAAAAGAATGTAAACTAACTCGTTAATACTTTTATATTGGTTATGTGTTAATATCGTATTATAATATCATAATTATAACTTTATAATATTTTAGGCATACTGAGTTAAGTAAAGTAAAAGCTTCTCACTCAAAGAATGGCCCCAGAATGGCAGCACCTGCTCAGGAGCCTGCTGGAAATGTAAACTCTCAGCTCATCCATCCCCTGAGTCAGCAGCTCCCTTCCTATGAGCCTCCCTGGCAATTCTTAGCAAAACTAAGAGGCACTGGTCCAGAGAGCTGTGCATCTCAAATTCCGGAAAACACCGGGTCTTTTTAAATTTCCAATTAATTATAGGCTACTGTCAAATATAAAAATGAATATTACAAAAATAAAAGTGACACAAAGAAACATGAACAAAATATCAATTCAAAATCTATAAAGTATAAAGTCAGAAGTCACAAAATCAACTTCAATAAATGCCATTAAACAACACAGAAATAAGAGAACATAACTACAAAAAAATGGACATATTGTTCTTTGAAAGTGTGCACACAGGCACTTAATACAGAGAATCACCACTACACTTGCAACTTTTTTGTTTTGTTTTGTTTTTTGTTTAGAGACAGAGTCTCATTCTGTCGCCCAGGCTGGAGTGCAATGCAGTGGCATGGTCATAGCTCACACAGCTGTGACCTCCCGGACTCAAGAAATCCTCCCACCTCAGCTTCCCCAAATGCTGAGATTACAGGCATAAGCCACCATGCTCGGCCTACACCTGTACCTTTTTGCCAAACAAGCAAAAGTTTGTGTGAAACAGCAGTTCTCCATATTAAACACCTGTAGGCACACTTTGAAAGCACATTGTTTATGTTACTATCTAACGTTTTCGATGTAACAATTAAGCTTGCTACTTGCTTGTCACTTTACCCAATCTGGAATGGATGAATGACAGTGTGCTTTGCAGGGATAATATATCTAAACTATTTCTAAATATTGCTTAATAGCACTCAAAGTAGAGAAAGGAGGCTCACTGAGTTATGTTGATTGAAATGGAGGAAGAGATTTTAAAGCAATCACAGCAAGTTCAAGGTATTTTTTTTTAAAAACTGCTATCCAAAGGGAAGTAGATAGTGTTCTATCTTTAAAATTTATCATTACTCTTATATCAGTAGCCATTTCAAGTAGTTTATACTGGAAGATTATAGCTAAATATAAATTATCTTCCAATGAAAGACAATGATTCCAGACTTTATGTATCTTTGGATAACAGTTTTCAAACTAACCTTAAAACATGGTACACTGCAATGCAGTCCTACAGCTTGTGATGAGTACACAGCTCAAACTCATCATGTAAGTTAGATAAAATCGAGACTGGTCTATACCCTGTTCAACAAAAAAGAGTTCACATGATTGGGTCTTTAGCAATGTCGAGGTATTGCTATAAAATTCTCTAAATGCTTACTCTCAGTTTTTGTATTGATCTTGCAATAGACTAGTAATAAACAGTTCATATCAGTACTGCTCTGCAGACATTTGATTAGCACCACTTTAGATATTCCAGCAGAATAAAAGATCAAGATTTCAATCTTCATCTTTCTCAGAAGCCTTTTAACTTCCAGTTTTTTAAGATATATTCTGGATAAGTGGGTTTGTCGGATGTGGGGTCACAGATAAGCAAGTCATAGTCAACTCCTATCAAATGATAAGTAGCATTAATTTAAGACATAGAAATATGTTTATAATTTCACTCTCTATGATTGCTGTACAGTTCACCCAGATATAGATTCATCTCCTTTGGGGAAACAGGGAAAGCCCTCTCCATATGTGAGGTGTATGCTGATGTTTCCACTGGTTAACATAAATCAAATAATTTTTACTTCACGGACGAAAGAAATTATACATATCCAAGATGGTAAATAATATTAAAATACTAAGAACTTTTCCATTGAAATCAGGAGAACAAGCCAGGCTCGGTGACTCAGCCTGTAATCCCAGCAATTTGGGAGGCCAAGGGAAGTGAACTGCCCGAGTTCCCGGGTCCAAGACCAGCCTGAACCACTTGGTGAGACCTCGTCTCTACAATAAATCAAAAATTATCCGGGCATGGTAGCACACACCTGTAGTTCCGGTTACTTGGAAGGCTAAGGTGGAAGGATCGCCTGAACCCAGCAGGTCGATGCTGGGATGGCCATGAGCGTGCCACTGCACTCCAACCTGGGCGATAGAGTGAGACTCCTACTCAAAAAAAGAAAAAAATCAGAATAAGCTTCCATAATACCACCTAAAAGACAAGCAACACATGTTAAAGACATTACTAAAACTGCTTATTATCATCCTTATGGCAGTCTTGAGATGTTAACATTTGCTAGTTCTTTGAGCTGAACATGGTTAGGGTTATGCCATGCACACACCTGCCCAGTTTGCTTCCTCCCGCAGTGCAGTCCTGTGTTATCCTACCTGACTGCCACCTTGCAAATCCCACCTCTGGGTTCTTACTGTGATGGCCTCTGCTCAGGCCCTCATTAGCCATCAAGTGGATTCGTGTTCTAGGCTCTGAACCAGTCTCTTCCTTTTCAGCTCCCTCTGATACATCTTTTGTAAAACCAGAACTATCTTTCCAAAATTTAACATGAATCACTTTCATGTTTGAAACGTTCATTAGACTGCCAAAACTCTCCTATAAAATCCCAATTCCTCCAGTTTGGATAAAAAGTCCTGCATATCTGCAATCTTCTTCTCTGTGATTATCTCAAGGATACCCCTGAAGCCAAAGTACTTAGCAATCACCCTTCACCCAACTACCACTTCCTGGCTTTCCTCTGTTTCTATGTTCTCCTGTTCTGTTGTAGCAAGTGTTATAGCTCACCAGGAACAGGAACAAACAGAGTGTTGCCACGCTCAGAACAGGCACTGGAGACCGAGTGGAGAATTGAGAGCATTTATTCAGGAGTCTCAGGCGGAGTAATCGCCCCAAAAACCTGAACCCCAATCCTCAGTTACAGGCTGCTTTTATATACGTTCAGTGAACCTTATTGTGAATTTTCGGGTGTAACAGGACTGGGGCTGTATTAGCAGCCCCGGACTTTTGTCATTGATGGTTTTATAATTTTAAACTGAGGATCATGAGCAGGTACTTTCACAGCAAACATCACAGTAAACATGTTGACATGGGTGTAGCAAAGTATGCTTACAGAAGCAGAAGTGGCGGTTAGGGCAGCTGCTCATTTGAGATAGAGCTCGTAGGGTCTGGCTTCTTGATTAACTCTTGCTTTCCTGTCTCAGTACTTTGAAGGGATACTGTGTGAATCTGGACAGGTGAGTTCTCCCTGAATTTATATCTTAACATGCAGTGAATGCTCAGGTATGTGCACTGTTTGTACAGGAAAATGTTGAGGAAGGCAAAGTCAGTCTCTACAAGTCTGTGGTTTCCAACAGCTGCAAGGAGATGTCTTGTTACTCAGGTTTTCCCTTCCCAGAAGATTATCCAAACTATGTGCCAAATTCTCAGTTTCTGGAATATCTCAAAATGTATGCAAATCATTTCAACTTTCTGAAATGCATTCAATTCAAGGTAAGACACAAAACATCAGTTAGTAGCCAGAAAACTTTTCCTACCTATTTTCTGTTACCTCTCTACAGTCCAGCCCTGAGATACTGAACCAGCAAAACTAATGACACCCTGCTAGATTCCTTTTCTCCTGGTGTTCTTCCTCTACCCCAAGTAAATCTGGAAGTGGGATGGGTACCTTGTATAAAGACTCACAAGCATCAAATCTTAGTTTGCAATTCTTACATGCAAGTCTACTAAGGGACTTAAAAATATCAAGCCACATTTTCAGCTTGGGCCAAATGCACATGGGGAAAGGGACACTGAGAACTCCTACCAGCCTCTCGGGTCTTTCTTTCCAACTATCTCTTCAGAGGAATGGGCATGTGCAATGGCCCATATACAAGAGAGCCTCGCTGTGTAAAGGAAATCCTTTCCCGATATTCTTGGGAATAAATTGGGCTTCTCCTAGGCCCCCTTCCTTTTCCATTTCAGAGATTGGATACAGGAGGAAGGCAAAGAACAGGGGCAAATGAACATGTCCTTTGTCCCCTCTTTTTTCTTTTTTTGCTCCCTTTCTAGGAAACACATGAAAATCTTCTCCTACCTCTCTCCCCTATCAGAGTTGCGGAAGATGATGATTTCATACGGAATTATGCACAGAAAGCAACACGAATGGAGATGTCAACCAAAACAAGGGGCAAGTAAGACTCACAGTCCCATCTTAAGAGTCCTTCTAAACAGATTTCCAAGGAATAGTTCATCCCACTTCTTTATTTTTCAAAGGACACAGCAAAAATAAAGCATGATCATTGTGAATGGCTATAACCCACAGAAATATTTTTTAAAAACACACCAGAATTTCTCAGTCTGAAGCATTTCCTTTACTACATGCTGCCCAAGACCATTTTAAGACAATTTTTTAAAAAGCTATGTATTCACAAAAGTTTCAAAAAGTACACACAAGCAGCTGTCTCTAAGAGGTGTATTGTGGTTGGCTTTTGTTTTTATTTCTCCCTATGCATTCCAAAATTTGAATGGTGAACATTTATTATTTGTATTATTAAAATAAATTTTTGAGATAAATAATTGCATAAATTTTATTTTGAAAGGTTTAAAATTAACTGGAAGTTTGTTTTTAGAAAAAATAGAGTTACTAATGCAAATGTAGAAATCCAACAAGCACTTCAAATACAAACCAAACAATGAACTCACTAAGAAGGACTCAAGAAGCCTATCACTGGAAAGGAAAGAAAGGCAGCAAAGTTTCTTGGTTAGTGAATAATTTATGCTTTCAAATTTGACTTATATTAGGTTGATTGTACATATATTTATCAAATCAAAATCTAGTACTGGACAGGTGCAGTGGTGTGCTCTTCTAATCCCAGCTACTTGGCAGGCTGAGATGAGAGGATAACTTGAAGCCAGGAGTTTAAGACCAGCCTGGGCAACATAACTTGACCCTATCTCCACTCCAACCCCCCCAAAAAAAAGACAAATAAGAAGGAAAAGACTATTTGAAATGTGGTGAACCACTCCCAACAAATTCAAACCATATGGTTAGACTTTATAATACCTCTCTAGTTCTGGAAAACTTCAGTAACATATTTTACAAAACCTCACAAGCTAAGACACTTGGGATCAGCTCATGTTTTCAAATGTGTAGTATCCACATCTCTACTAAATGAACCAATGTTAAAGAGACAGCCCTGTGAGAAATAAGGTTGCATAATGGAAAGAATAATGAGAAAGACATCAGAAATCTAGGTTATATCCTGGTTCTATCACTTGCTGTGAACAGTTGAGCAAATGACTTCAAACCTTTGGATGTCAACACTTCTGTTAGGTACCCCTCCAAGCTTAGGATACTTCCATCCATTAAATCATGACTAGCCTGATCATCTGATTAGGGTTCTAGGGTTATGCTTATTAATTACGTTTAGTCTGTGTTCTACAATTGTTGAAATATCAACTAGTACATCAACCAGTAAGTCCTTAATGAAAACGAGACAACTGATAATCCTGTCTGTGACTCTTTTTTTCAGACCAGAGTCTGCAGTGTAACAAAATGCCCAGATTTTGCTGTCTCTGGCCAATGGAAGATGGTCACTCTCCAGGAGGGGAAGCAAGAATCTGCCATCTTTGACACTGTCATGGTCTGTACTGGTTTTCTTACTGACCCTTATCTACCACTGGATTCCTTCCCAGGTACAGCATTTTCTCCAACTAACCTTAAGTTTCTTCATGGGAGCCATCTTGATCTAGGAGTGAATTTCTATGGTTGTTCCATTAAATAATTCATTGTGAAGTAACAAGAGTTGTTTTCTAACTAGCCCTCTGTAGCCAGTTTTTAGTTTTCATTTGTTCCAAACAATTTGTGAGTAGAGAAGAGCAAAATGAATAACTTAGGAAGCAATTTTATGCTTCACTGAGCTTCAGAGTCCCTCCTTAAGTGACTGGCAGCATCCAGAATGTGCTCCAGGACATGGGATGCTTAGAAACATTGCTAGCTTCAGTAACAGCTGCACATTGCCCAAAATGAGCTTAGGGACTGCAAAGGTCAACTGTGAATAAAAGGAGAAAATAATTCAATTTTTTTCCATTTATCTGTTTTATATGAGTAACAGCAATTAGCTAGATCAGAGGCTTATGGTACTGGGTCAATAGAAAGCAGGGAGATTAGTCTTGGGAGGCAAGTTAAGTCATCTTTGGGTCTCAGTTTCTTTATCTGGCCTTTGCAACCATGATTCATGTTCATCTATGCTAACTTTTAAATGGATTTCAATTCAATATAATAGACAATGCAGTGGTTTGGTTTATTTCATCTTCAGTGAGTATTCAAAAAGTTAAAACATGAAGAAATTTTTCTCTGTCATCTAGAGATGGCCAGGAGTAATCCCAAGGTCTGCCAATAGATGCACGTGCCTTCGATTGTCCTGAATCTGCCCCTAAGGTCACTCAAATCAGGTCCAATTAGGATAAAGCATATCCTGAAAACTGTCATAGAATGGAATCATTAAATTGGAAAGAACCACGTTTAGTCTTCTTCCCAATGCAGGAAATAACTCTCCAACAACTCTGAGGGACTTGATGACCTCTGCTGGCACACATTCAGTGGCAGACTCTTATCTTCACACAAGACAACCCAAACCCTTTGTCAGTTGTTGGCTGCAGAGCAAAGCCCTGAGCTGCCATCCACTCTAAACTCCAAGGAAGAAGTGCTTGGTCACTCCAAGAATCCAGAAAGTTCCTTGGCATAGGGAGTAAACTGTACTCACTCAGCACTTACAGTATATCACTAGGTGCTAAGAATATAGAGGTAGATAAGAAAACATGTAGCCTGTACTGGAGGAATGAAAAGAGTTTTATGGAGTCCAGTGAGGAAATCACTGTATACATATGATGTGGAGTGATATCAATCCTCATCTTACAGTAAACTCACATACTTCCCATGGACCTGCATCTGTCTCCCAGAAGTTAGACAAGTCATGTCAGATTAAGATAAAGGAAACCCTGAAAGCAACTGAGTCAATGACTCAGTTTGCATAGATGAGCGTGAGACCCAGGATGCATGAACTGCCCAGTTTATAATCTTGATCTCCCACTTAATCTTTCTAAGCCTCTGTCTTTTCACCCACAAATTGAGGAACTTGAATCACTTTGCTCAATGGGATGCATCACAAATCAAGCAAGAAGAGTTCTTCAAAATTTCTTAAAATCTGTCATACCAGCCGCTAACAATTTGAAATCCCTGGCTAAATAAATTTTAAGAAGTCTCTGAACTCTAAAATTCTGTGATTTTAGACTTGAAAAGGAGTTCTCCCAACCACTCCATCTTCCTCCTCGTCTTGCAATAGACTTGTTTAGTCTGCACACACTAGGAGTATGTGGATGGGTGCTGTCACAAAAATTCAAATTCATCTAAGTTATACAAAAATATGTCGCAAGCTCTAGAAGCAATTCTAAAGGAGGTGTCTCTAAAAGTCTTAGTAAAATAATAGGTATCACTGGATAAATGTATAATTTCCCAAGATGACTAATTTTTTTTCATTCAGGAACATACATTCTGGTCTTTAGTGTTTATTAACACAGTCACATTCACCTAATGGAAGTTCATTCTTTGTCCTCCTGTGAAATAAGAGGGGAAAGTATACATCTAATAAGAGACATAGCCACAGAGTGTCATTTTTGTCCATTTGTGACCCAAAGCAGCCTAATCAAAAGAAAATCTAAAATAACACCAGATCCAGAGATAATGTGTGATTCTCCTTAAGCCTTTCCATCTCTCTCTCTTCCCTCTCTTTTCTTCTCTCTTTTTTCTGTTCTATCCTGGGTTCCCATGCTGAGTTAATATCTGAATTTGGTTGCATCCTTACTACATTCTAAATATTTTGAATTGTGGCTAGGTTTTTACTAAGACTCATGTTCAATTTCTGTTGATTCAAGGCGAGCTAAAGTGCCATCAGACCTTGGCAAGGCCACACTCTATTCTGCAAATCTAGAAGTCTCAGCACTTTGTCTAGAGAAAAACAAGTTCCTTGCTTAGTTCCTAGTACTTGTGCACCATGGCCTTGAGGGTATTTTCAAACACTCTCCATTCATGTTTGATGTTTCAGTGAAATTTGGCATCACTGCCTGCGATGTGCTATCTAGTTAGCACAGTAGATTGAATCCTGGTGTAACTAACATAATCCCTTTTCTCTGGGTCAACTCCGGCCAACTCAGCAAACCCAGTCTGAGTTTCAGTCAGGCACCAAGGTAAACCTGTCAGTGAACTTCCCCAGCTCATATCAATCTTTGTGAATGGAGACAATATTTCATTTATCTCATTCTCTCCACGTCATCTAGCACCATGGCACACACATAGCAGATGGCCAAAAAGTTGCTGAATAGCGTCACTGACTCACAATTCCCTTAAACTTCTTTGTTTTTTGCTCCTTGAGTGTGAGAAGCTTGTACTAAATAGGATATTATTGTTCCATTGACTTCTATCAACCTTTAAAATGTTAGTGACTTTTTATACAGTTGCTAAATATGTCTTCATGCCACAATATTTCAGCTTAGTAGTTAATCATCTGGTAAGTAAAACTGGAAGTCTATCTAGGGAGATGGAGTAATTACCCCATTCAATAAATAATTACCTGCTAATGTCTTATAAAATCATGTATTAATATTTCAGATTTCCTCAAACTTGAGAATGCTAGTAGAAACAACTTAAATCATCTGTCAAAAGGATGTCATCAACTGAAACATTTAATGTTTCATTCCCTGATACTGTAAATTCTCTATTTGACTTCTCTTTTTTTCTACAGGTATAAGTGCCTTTAAAGGCCAGTACTTTCATAGCCGACAAATAAGCATCCAGATATATTTAAGGACAAGAGAGTCCTGGTGGTTGGAATGGGAAATTCTGCCAGAGACATTGCTGTGGAGACCAGCCATCAGGCAAAAAAGGTAGTTAGGATGGTGCCTCAAACAAATGGTATTTGACAACATGATAAATGTTAAAAAACAGAAATGCCTACCACACACACAACAGATTGTCAAAACATTTCTTTTTTATTGAATATTCATAAATTTTAATATGAATTCCAATTGTTATCTTTCCTCCAAATCCAACTTCTCTGTCGTCTTTTCTTTCATCTTCCCAGTCATCCAACTAGATCTGCATGATATATTTTCTTTACTCAGCTCCATAAATTCTGCCAGTTTTTATTTTCTCTTATCTGCCTCTTTCTTTCCTATTACTTGCCACCACCTTCAGGAGGTTCACACCACCTCACACCAAAGCTACTGCATTGTCCTCAAAATAAAAATTGTAGAAAAATTCATATTTATTAGGGTTACTGTGACAAGCACTGCACCTAAGGCTTTTTACTGCATAACTTCAACCAATCATCAAAACAACCAACTGAGCCGGGCTCGGTGGCTCAGCCTGTAATCCCAGCACTTTGGGAGGCTGAAGTGAATGGATTGCCTGAGCCTGCGGGTTCGAGACCTGCCTGGGCAACTTGGCGAGACCTCATTCTACAATAAAATCAAAAATTAGCCGGGCATGGTAGAGCACGCCTGTAGTTCCAGCTTCTTGGAATGCTGAGGTGGAAGGATCACAGGAGCCCAGCAGATCGAGCCTGTGGTGGCCGGGAGCGTGCCACTGCACTCCAGTCTGGGTGACAGAGTGAGACTCCAACTCAAAAAAACAAAACAAAACAAAACAAAACCAACTGACTGGGTGTGATGTAATCCTAGCACTTTGGGAGGCCAAGGAAGGAGGATTGCTTGAGCCCAGGAGTTCAAAACCAGTCTAGGCAACATAGCGAGATCTCATCTCCACAAATAAAATTTTTTAAATTAACTGAGTATGGTGGTGCATGCCTGTAGTCCCAGCTACTCAGGAGGCTGAGATGGAAGGACCGCCTGAGGCCAGGAGGTCGAGGCTATGGTGAGCTGTGATTACGCTACTGCACTGCAGCCTGAACAACAGAGTGAAGTCTCAATTCAAAACACAACAACAACAACAACTGAAGTAGGTCCTATTAGTATTCCTGATTGTAGATAAGGAACCAAGGCTTAGAGAGGTTACAGAAACTGCCTAAAGTCACACCACTAGCAGCAGGTACAGCCAAACCTCAAACCCATGTCTCTTTGACTCAGATCCCATGCTCCTAACTGTCCTCTTCTACCTCCTGCCTCCAGGCTTTTCAGGATTTTGACTCCACCCTGAATCCCTTGTACCCCTGCCCATATCCATCCACCCACTCATGACAAGTCATCCAGACCCCAACCTCCAACAAACAATTCCTTGGACAAACCTGCTCTCATTATGACACTCTCATGATGAGAAACCTCTAATAACTTCCCTTACCTGAAAAATAAATAAATAAACTGCAAATGTAACAGCTCTGCACCATAGCATTATCTGTAATCTTGCTCAAATCTGCCATTTTAATGTTTACCCCCCTACTATTTCCTGCATGCCAAGTAGGTGCCCCACAGCTATTTCCTGTGCCAGTGTCTGTCACCGCTTTGCTCACCCTGTTTTTCTCACTCTGCAGAACCCTTTTCTTTCCTGCTACAATCTACTTCCACATTCCCAGATATCTCACCCCACACAAAGTGATCTCTCCCTATTCTGTATGTATGTACTATTGCATGTTGCACTCCTCAGTTGGCACATTTTAATTTTCAGTACCACTAATTACATTTTATACTATGTATCTTCTTTCCAACTATGCTATAAAATCACTGAAAGCCAGTCAGCTAACTAACATGTATTCATTGTTGGCTTTTGAAGTGCTGAATATTGTGTCAGGCACCGAATATATACAACCACAAAACAAGATCCCCACTGTCATGGAGCAAATAGTTGTGGGAAAAACAGCTAGCAAATAAGTGAATGTAAATAATTAAACCAATAGTTGAAAGAGTGAAAATAGCTTTGGGAAAAAAAAGATTAGGGACATGTAACTTTGATATTTCCTTCTGGAATTTTGAAAAAAAAAACTTGATTGAGTCATCTATTTATAAATTGATTAATTGATTTGAAGAAACCTAGCAATTTGGTGGCATCATCGAAGAGAAAGGAGGTCCTGAAACAAATAATAACAGACTCACACACTATGACCACCACATGTGGGTAAAACAGTCGTATTTTCATCTCTCTAATCACTTGGGAAATTTTTCAGTCAGAAAATGTGCTTTAGCACACATCTTGCCATGTATATATCAAGAAGGCCATGTATATATCCCCATGACTTAGAACATGACTTATATCTACCCAAAGGTCAGGTCCAATTTTGCATCATGACACAGAGAGACAGGTCAGTGCAAATATCTCATGTCAGAACAACTAATGTGTCTGTAGTTCTGGCCGTCACATTTTCAGCATTTTATATCCTGCTCCACTGCATCATAAGGCCAAACAAAATCTGTAACAGATCGGGCATGATGGCTCATAACTGTAATCCCAGCATTTCGGGAGTCCAAGGCAAGAGAACTGCTTGAATCCAGGAGTTCAAGACCAACCTGGGCAACATAGTGAGACCTTATCTCTACAAAAAAACCAAAAATTAGGCTGGCGTGGTGTGCGCCTGTAGTCCCCACTACTTGGAAGACTGAGGCGGGAGACTGAGGCAGAAGAATTGCTTAAGCCCAGAAGGTTGAGGCTGCAGTGAGCCGAGATCACTCCAACCTGGATGACAGAATGAGACCTCATTTTATATATATGGCACTGACACTGGGGCAGTGGCCACCATATCCCAGTTTTGTGGGGGAAAACAATGTGTTAAATCAGTTGTGTCACATCAGAAAAGCAACAGGCTAATTAATTTTCTTTTTTAAAAAAACTGTTGTACAGGAAGCTTCTTATTGTGTAACTTAGTGAATTCAGACAGGTGGTAAACTCAAACAGCCAGACCATGTTTTTTTTTTAAAAAATCCACTAAAGCAAATTGTAGGTTTTTTGGTTACTTTGTTTTGTTTTTTGAGTCCAGGTCTCACTCTGTCACCCAGCATGGATTGCAGTGGCATGACAACCACGGCTCACAGCAGCCTCAACCTCCTTAGGCTCAAGCGATCCTTCCCCCTCAACATCCTGAGTACCTGAGACTACAGGCACACGCCACCACGACCTGCTATTCACGTTGATTTTTGCAGAGATGAGCTCTCACTACGTTGCCCACGAACTCCTGGGCTCAGGCAATCCTCTGGTCTAGGCCTCCCAAAGTACTGGGATTACAGGCATGAGCCACAAGTTTTCAGTTTTACTGTCAGTTAAACCCATGGTTTGTGCTGAAGCCCTTTGTAGATGCCTCCCACTTGGAGCCATGCCCTGTTCTGTTCCCTACAATTCTAGTTACTATACAAAGTAACAAATGCTTGTTCATTGTCTTCTTGCAGGAGACTTTAAGCTCCTACCGCCATAGTATCTCAAGTCTGGAAGATAAATGTTTAGTAATGTGTTCTAAAGCATTTTAATACTCTGGATACTCAAACCATCATCTCAAAAGAATAACTTTAAAACAAGAGTTAGAATGAAAGCTATCTTGTCAGGGATGTATTCTGAGAGTGGCAGACTTTTCAGTGACTCTCAGTTCGTGACACTTCTAGAATTTCCAACAGGACCAGCTCTGTTCACTGTGTCAAACTGAGAGATCTTTCTGATTGCTTCCAAGTGTTCCCCAGCACCACTGGAGGGGCATGCGTGATCAGCAGAGTCTTTGACTCAGGGTACCCATGGGACATGGTGTTCATGACACGATTTCACAACATGTTCAGAAATTTCCTCCCAACTCCAACTGTGACTTGGTTGATGGCGAGAAAGATGAACAACTGGTTTGATTATGCAAATTACAGCATAGCACCAGAAGACAGGTGAATATAATGTGTCTGCCAAGGGCTATTAGGAAGAAGGTGCCTTGATCTTTTCAGTGACATATACAAACCAGACACTAACACAGCGACATGGTTCACTGTGAAAGAACACTTGATACAAAGGTACTTGAGTCATAGCTAACTGTTCTTAAGTGCTTTAAGTAAAATTATGTCCCGCGCCTTTGGGAGGCTGAGGTGAGTGGATTGCCTGAGCCCGCGGGTTCGAGACCCGCCTGGGCAGCGAGACCTCATCTCTACAATAAATCAAAAAATCAGCCGGGCGTGGTAGCGCATGCCTATAATTCTGGCTACTCGGAAGGCTGAGGCGGAAGGATCGCCGGAGCCCAGCAGGCGAGGCTGCGGTGGCCGGGAGCGGCCACTGCACTCCAGTCTGGGCGACAGAGTGAGACTCCAACTCAAAAAAAAAAAAAAAAAAAACCAAAATTATGTAATCTACCCTGTCAACAACCCTTTAAGGTAAGTATTATGATAATCATCCTTCTATTATGAGGAAACTGAGGCTTAGTAAACTTCAGTCACTTGTCCAAGCTCATTGGGAGTAAGAGAGTTTTATGACCTGGACAACTTACTTGAACCTCAGTTATAGCAAACAAAAGAGAATGATTTGTCTATGACCTTGTTGACAAAAGCAACATGCTTCATTGTGTGGGAAAAACGGAACGCCACAGTTGCCCTTCTCCATCTCTCTAATGGCAGTGTCCTTGTCAAGACAACCTTGACCTCAGTCTGTCCTTTCAGTTGTAACTGTGACTTATCCCATTAACAAGAGCCAAAAGTGTCATCTCTTAATTCATTAAGTTTATATACAGTGAAAATCTATTATGAGGTGGCATTGCAGCCTGGAGACTCACCTGCGCTCCCTCCAGATCTCACTCTGGTCCAGGAGGGATTGGCTGGCATCCTAGTCCCCATAGAGCGACATGAACTTGTGCTTTCTTCTTGATCCTCTCTTTATTGTCTCCCTTTTTCCTTCCTTGTGTTTTATCTATACTCTTTTGACTCCTCCCTCCAGGCCTCTCAAGGCTTTGACTCTTTCCAGCAGAGCTTCTGCTACCATAATTTTATCTAGCCTGGATGGTGGCTTATGAATCTAAGGAATTCGGTTTAATCCCATAAAGCTTAAAACACGTGGAAGGAGTCCAATGAATTAAAGTCCTTTCTCTCTCAGATTTCTTTCTTCCTTTACCATTTCCAAAGTTTTTTGCGTATATACTATTTCATATGCTCTTTGTCCTGCCCAGCAAACTGAGGATGGCAAGTATTAACATCCTTATTTTATAGATGAACAGGAAAAAGCCCATAGAGACTAAGGGACTTTATGACTCATCTAAGTTCTGTTAAGTATGGACATCTGAATAAGAAACCACTCTTCCCATCTCCTGCTCCAGGGTTGTGTCCACTTTCCCACATGATCTCTCCCTGCACATTTACCACAGCCCAAAATGACTCAACTCGCAAACTGTCTTGTGATCTCAATAGTATAGCCAGAAAAAGCTGGTTCTGTGCTTGTTCCTTCAAACACATGCATGTTTTTCCTATACAACTACCTCCCAGAAAGAGGGACTAGACAGAGCTGTCAGCAGTTCTCACCAGATGGAGAAGTCCCTGGTTTTCCTGGTAGCCCCTCCGTGTTCAGCTTTCTCCAGCTTGACAGGGACGGTTGAATGCTGAAGATCATCAAGAGAAACAGAACTAGAGGAAGCCCTGGCCTCTGCCCATGCTTTCAAATTCTCGTAAATGGCACACATATTTTAAATCCTTCTTGAACATTCATGAACTTCTTCCACAGAAGTAACTTACCCCAAGACTCGCAGTTTTTGTCCACCAGTTAGAGGGCCCTGGAATGAAGACAGGAAAGTGAGGAGGAGGGAGGAATGGTCATACTGTTTACCACCAGATCTCAACCTTGTTCATGCTTTTGTTTAGGATTCAGCTGAAAGAGTTTGTGCTAAATGACGAGCTCCCAGGCCGTATCATCACTGGGAAAGTGTCCATCAGGTCAAACATAAAGGAGGTGAAGGAGTACACTGTCATATTTAAAAACACTCCAAAGGAGGAGTCCATTGATATCATTATCTTCGCCACTGGATACACCTTTGCTTTCCCCTTCCTGGATGAGTCTGTAGTGAAAGTTGAGGATGGCCAGGCCTCGCCGTACAAGTATGTCTTCCCCGCCCATCTGCAGAAGCCAACCCTGGCTGTCATTGGCCTCATCAAAGCCTTGGCCTCCATGATACCCAAAGGAGAAACACAAGCTTGATGAGCTGCTCGAGTCCTGAAAGGTGCGTGTATGAGAAATGGTGCGGCGTGCGCTTTTGGTTTGCCATGTGATTTCTGGATACTGGAAATTTTGAGACTTAGTTCCCACTTAAAACAACAGAGCCCATTCTGTTGTTCACTGAATTATGCTATCATAATGATACCATTACCAGCATAAATGATAAATCAGAGGTCAAAAATATAAGCTGTGCCTACCTGATTTTTTTTTTCTTTTCTTTTTCTTTTTTTTTAATATAGAGTCTCGTGTTGTTCAGGCTAGGGTGCAGTGGCTATTCACAAATTCATTCATGGCATACTGCAGCCTCAAACTCCTGGCCTCAAGCAATCCTCCCTGCCTCAGTCTCCCAAGTAGCTGGAACTACAGGTGTGCGCCACTGTGCCCTACAACCTGTTATTTTGACTAAGACAAAATAACAGTTAACAGTTCTGCCAGTTGACTGAATCAGCTGGTTCAATTAAAATTCAAGCAATGGAATGACAAAATTCAGTCAAACCAGTTGTGAGGTTCTGAGGCACCAAACAACCAGGGAGATGACCAGACGTTTATCTTTTCAGCTGATGGCACTATTGCCAAGAGCATACCACCAGTCAGCTCAGGCCACTCAAGTTTTGCCAGAAGAATAGATGAGTAGCTGGGTGATAGAAATGAAAGGAAAGCAGTAGCAAAGTGTCTTTATCCATAAGTAAACAGCTAGACCTAAAGTTTAATTGCTTTTTTTGTTGTTTTTTATCTTATACGTGTGAATAAGTTACCACCACCAAGTGTCATGATAGAGGAAGTTATTGTAAGGAAAGAAAACAAGCACAGTGGGTAAGTTAACCACTTATATATCCTTCTTGAATTATGACTGAAGTTGATAAAACCATAGCAGAGAGTTAAGAGTCACATTGACAGACAACCCCTTTGGGTCCCCTCCCACTGTGGGAACTTTTCTGTCCTCTCAATAAATCCTGCTTCCTCACTAAAAAAAAAGAAGAAGGAGGAGGAGGAGGAGGAGGAAAAAAAGAGTCACATTGAAGAAAGAAGCATCCAAGACTTAGAGAAAAATACTAGGAGAGCCTATTTAAGAAGAGAGGAAAGAAAGGAAGACTGAGAAGTCTGAATGTCCCCAGAATCATTGCTTTGTAGCTGACTGGGGCACAGCCCAATGCTCGTGAGTTCTTTGACTCGCTACTAAAAAGAATTTCAGAGCAGCCAATATAGTTTTAAAACAGAATTTATTAGAGAGAGAGAGAAAGAGAGAAACATGCTAAGGCATGTGTGGGCATCTTGAAGAAAGACTGTGCTTTTGCTTTCATTCTTTGGAAAGTTGGAATTTTAACAAGGAAAAGCCAACATATGAAGTTTGGGAATAAATATGGATGAGAGAAATGATAGATAACATGTACCTTAAGTGCAGCAATTTTAAAACATTTCTTTTTCCTGCCACAGAACCTTTTTTAAAAGTGTAAATGTATATCAAAGTTCAAAACAATGAAGCAGGCAAAACAGTAAAGTGGATAAAACCAGAAATGTGTTGGCTGGACTGGGAGCGAGAGTGGAAGGCCAAGACCCTTCTCCACAAGCCACCTGCTTTGCATTGTCCCTGTCCCAGAGCAGGAGCCACAGAGCAGAATGGAAGCCTGTCCTATAGAGAAAGGGTTAGCTTGATCTAGCGACACCATAATCACCATGCTAAAGAGAATGGGCTTCAGATATCTGCTCCTGAGAGTTTACCTTCTCTCCACCTAAAGGGTGGCTTTCTCCCAAACAGGAGCACAGACATTTAGTGATTATTATGTTAAACCATGAAGGTGGGCTGGTTACCATTTCTATACCTTGAAGGACTTTTCTTTGATGAATTGAGGGTGTGGGGTGGATTGACAAGTCCACATTCCAGGCCACAGGGTAGTCAATAATGATGTGATAAGGAAAAACGTCTGAACGCTTCCTCTATTCTAAAACTGCTTATAAGAAACTTATCTATGCCTAACCTACACTGAATACCCTGCCTCAACTTCTGACCATGGTTATCTCACATCACAGGGGCTTTGCATTCCAAACCAAGGGCCATATAATAGATCCTCATCTGCCAAGTACACTGTTCCATACCTTCTCCATAATCAGCAGGCAAACATTTGGGGTTATCCACTCTGACACCGGATGTGTCTGCTCATTTATCCATCCAACACATCTTTATTAGCATGATTGTTTTTATTCAGATTGCTGCTTTTGCTTCTTATTTTTAAATGGCTGGGGAGGGGAGAAGATTTTGTGAGATGTGAAAGTCATATGTAATTTAAATCACATTGGCCATAAGTAAAGTTGGACTAGAACACAGCCACACTCATTCATGTGCATAATGCCAATGGCATGTCATGGTACAAGAGCAAAGGTGAGTAACTGAGATGGAAACTGTAATGCTGCCCTCAGCACCTAAGACATTAACCATCTGTCCTTCAGAGTACGTTTGCTAACCATTTCTCTATAGAAGAGGCTTGCATGCTGCTCTGCTCTGTGGCTCCTGCTCCAGGGCAGGGACAATGCAAAGCAGATGGTTTGTGGAGAAGGGTCTTGGCCCTCCACTCTCGCTCCCAGTCCAACCAACACACTTCTGATTTTATCCACTTTACTGTTTTACCTGCTTAGTTGTTTTGGGCTTTGATATACATTTCCACTTTAAAAAAGGTTCTGTGGCAGGGAAAAAAAATGTTTTAAAAGCGCTGCATTTAAGGACTGTGTCATCTGTCATTTCTGTCATTCATATACATTCCCAAACTTCACATGTTGACCTTTCCTTCTTAAAGTTCCAAATTCCAAAACAATGAAAGCATTTTAGATGTTTCTCAACCTGGGATATGACCTGATCTCCAGTATGGAACTCCAGCATAAGAGACAGTCAGCTAGAATTACTATACAATGTAAAGCCTTCCTGTTACACAGGTCAGTCAACCAGTTTCAGGCCTAACACCAGCATCACAGGGAATTTCACCCTATGGATTTTTTGTGGCTTTTCACATTATACAAATCCAATAATAACTGGATTTTAGAAATATCTTTAAATTGCAGAACATATTTTATTCTAGAAATTGCTAATCATTTCACAAAAGAACTAAAGAAATACTAGGTGTATCATGAGCATTCGGAGCACCAATTAAAAGCCGGATGTATAAAATATCTTCTTAAGGGGCTCATTTTGTTATGGTAACAAAACACTCAGCTGCTCTCCCTTGATACCAATGAATCAAAAGGGCATGGAACTGGTAGGAAGAAGTTTATTTCTGAACTTGAATCCAGGGAACAGAGCCAGACTCGAGGTCTTTCTAAAATGATACTACCCTTCGGGTTTCGCAGTTCACTTTTATAGTCTAGAGTTGTCAGTACCTATAAATTAGCCTTGTGACCAGCAGAGCATTGTATACAACTTAAGTTTATATTTATAGTACAGGAAGTTTAAAAGGCCTGAGACATCATGCATTACAAAAGTTATACAAATCACAAGACTTGCAATTACACTGATGCAAAATAATGCAAATCACAAATCTTACAAACGTTCAAACCCATGACTGCTAAGAAAGGGAGTAAATAGGGATTTACATCTTTGGAGCAGGCTGCAAGGAATTCCCTGAAGCTACTTACTGGAAGTTCATAGACTCTCAATAATATGTTCAGGAATGTGCAGGAGCAGTTGAACCCTTGCCATGCCCTTCTCTAGGGGTTGTGGCAATATGGACAGACATTAGCGGGTCTCTGTATCAATCTTTTATTTGAGAAATAGCTTGAGACCATAGGGTAGCTCTGGGCACAGAGGGGAAAACCCAGAAACCATTCCAAATGTTGCAGCAGCATTTGTTTGTTTTGGGTACTTTGTCCTAAAATTATCCTTATTTTATTTTGTTGTTGTTCCTTTCCCCCCTCCCAATCTTTCTCTCATTAAGGTTTGACTTACACTACTGCAAGGCTTTACAATCAGATTATGTCATATACATAGATGAACTCCTGACATATATCAACACAAAACCCAACCTGTTCTCCATGCTACTGACGGATCCACGCCTGGCTCTGACCATCTTCTTTGGCCTGTGCTCACCATACCAATTCCACCTGATTGGTCCAGGGAAATGGGAAGGAGCCAGAAAAGCCATCATGACTCAGTGGGACTGAACATTCAAGGTCACCAAAACTTGAGTTGTCCAAGAATCCCCATCTCCCTTTGCAAGTGTATTTAAACTCTTCAACTTTCTGACTTTGCTGGTGGCTATTTTCCTGATTTTCCTATAAGTAAGTGATTTGATAAATGGCAGATGTAGAGAGTGGATTTTCAATGTCCTGATGCCTCTATTTCAGCAGCAATGCCTTCACAGCTGTAAGCCATATCCAGACAGTGAAGGCCACCCCTCCCTTCCCTGGCTGCCCCATTTTCATAGGTCTTAACTAAAACCTCCTGTTTCACAAAGGTTGGGCTGAACTAAAATGGTTCTCTTACAGAACTGGCTGATTAAAAAGAAAAAGAAAAAAGAAACCTAGAAACTGATTGTTTCAAGTGGTCTTTTGTTCTCTTTTTAAGGGTTGGGGAAAGAAAGAAGAGAGAGTCTATGAATAAAGCTCATAAAAGGATAAGGCATTCAGCAAGTCAGTCTGAGAGTTTCCAAAGGAATATATCTGCCTGCTCATCCCCTGGGATCACACCCTATTTAAAAAAGCTAGTACTCCAGCAAGCATGCCAAAGACCCAAATGAGATCTACTTCATAGAAAACAACTAGCCCCCTGGACTGTGAGAACTGGCCTCCCACAGCCAAGGGGAGAAGATCGCCTGCAGGGACCCACCTTCATAACACTGCTAGAGGCAAATGGAGTGCCGCCTCTTAAAAGGTCAACCAGAACCAATCAGACTCCATTGGAATACACTAGAAAATAACACAGCCAAGAATCTTTTCAGAAAGAGAAAATAGGGAGGAAAAAAGGAAAGAAAAAGAGCAGCAAAAGCTAACCCCGTGTCAAAAGCAGTTTGTGACCGAACTAGACCCATCCCATCTCACGATCGCATCCAATGACGATGTAACCTGGCCAGGAGAGGTTGGCCTTCACTTTGCCTCATTGGTGTGCTTGGTTGGCAAGTTCACCCCACAGAGAGGGCCACAGGTTGAATGTGAGGGGATTCAGGAACTAGGGAGTCAGACAGGAGTGAGCTCTGTAGGTAAGCAGAGGGCTGCATCTCCACATGGGTTTGGTCTGTTTATTCCTCAATATTATTCCATTTCCTACCTTGCCTCCTGACCTATTTCACCCCTTGGCATAGAAACTTAAAATGAAAGTACCACATGTTCTCACTCATAAGTGGACTCTGAACAATTATCCTAATATTACAAGAAAGAGTTTGGCAGTAGTGGGAAACTGCCAGGGGAGGAAGGGGTCACACTTCATTAATAAAGGTACTTGATCTCAAACCAGGTGAAATGGGGACCAAAGTCAACCCCAAGCTTTTCCTGTACAATGACTGTTTATTTGTATACCTAATCCTGAATTGAATCCCACATCTTTAAAATGAAAACAAAGAAACTGATGATGAAAAGTTGCCCTGCTGATCCGATCTAGATCACTCCTGGAAATGCTCTTCTCTCTGAGGAAGCAGAGCTGGCGTTTTGGCACTCCTCACAAAGCTGGCTGTGGGGAAGCTTAGTACCAAGGTGAGATAAGCAAGGCAAACTCCCCAGGCAAAATGGCGAGCCATGAGGACACAGCTGGCACCTGAGCCTAATGGTAGCTACTAAGTGGGACTGAATATACATGCAGTCAATGATCAGACCATCCACAGCAACCGAACAACACAGAACAGTCAGGATTTGGCCAAGGGTAGCTTCTCTGATTTTTGCTCCTGTTTCTAACTCAGGACCAACCAAGAAAGCCAAATAAACTCCCAAACCAGTACCATATGACGTCCTGTTTTTGGTTAGCTTGCCTCCACCTTTCCCATGCCAACAACTGCTAATGGGGGTATACTCAAAGCCTTTTTATCACTTAAAAAAAAACTCCCCTGCCTGTCTCCGAATCTGTGCCAAACATTAGTGGCAGTGGCTGAAGTCTTGCTATCACAAGCTCTGTCTTCATTTATTTCAACAGCACAGTAACATGCACCATGTAAAGGGATAACACACCTAAAGACAATCGCAGTCATTACAATGCTGCATATTTCATGTTACTTCAAAATTAATGAAGTGCCAACCATTATCTCATTTAATCCTCACAATAATAACAATGTGGTTGAGAAGGCAATTGTACCACATAATTTAGCAAGTAAGAAAACTCAAAGGGATGTCATTGATTTGCCCAAGGTAACAGAGGTAATAAGTGGCTGAGTCAGAACAGGAGTCTCCAGAACATACTTCCAAGGCTCTTTACCATTTAAGTTTACAGTTTCCAAAGTCCGAATGACTTCAGTAGCCTCTGGCTGGGTGTGGTAGCTCACGCCTGTAATCGCAGCACTTTGGGAGGCCGAGGTAGGAGGATTGCTTGAGCCCAGAAGTTTGAGACTAGCCTGGGCAATATAACCAGACTTCATCTCTACAGAATATCAAAACAATTAGCCAAGTAGGGCAACATGAACCTATAGTCCCAGCTATTTGGGAGGTTTAGGAAGGAGGATCGCTTGAGCCCCGTGAGCCATGATCGTGCCACTACCTTCCAGTCTAGAGGGAGACCCTGCAACTTAAAAAAAAAGTCTCAGTGGTGTCATCATGAAAGTCATATTACAAAGAATGTCACTTGATGAAAGTATCTATAGGTCTCTCTCCCTTTCTCACTCTCCATACAAGTGTATGTGGACGTCTGTCTGCTGGTCTCTCTGTCATGTGTCTGTCCCACTGTGTCTGGGATTTCATGTCTTTCCCTTCATGTACATCTATATGTTTCTGAATCCATGGATCTGACCTCCACATGAATCTTTTCCCCTGTTTATCCCTTCTTCTTTTCTGACTATGACTATGCTAGGCCTACTCTACAGTCATAGTACAGAACAGACTCAATAGAAAGAAAGGTGTCCCCTTTTTGTCCCATATGTCATATTGGGAAGCAGTATCTTTGGTTAGTTCCCAGATATCTAGCAAAAGAGAAAACAAGGGGAACACCTTGGCACGGCTCACTCTGCTTCTTGCACACCACTGAAATCAGAAGAGCATCTGAGGCACTTCACTTCAAGGGTGATTTTACATCTTCCAAGATTCTTTTTAATGTCTACAATGATACCTCCTGCTGGATCAGTCTTGTGTCTATCTTCTCATACACCAATGCTCTGGATCTTTCAATATGTCCCTCTGTGAGAGATGCTTAGAGAACCAAGCCCAGTGCTTAGGAGCGTGGGCTCTGCCACTTACTAGCCGTGTGACCTTGAGTGAGTCATTTACTTTTCCTAAGCCATAGTTTTCCCTTCTATAACATGGAAGTTATGACACCCTACATCATAAGGGTGTTATAAGGATTAAATGGCATGGTCCAAATAAACTACTTAGCACAAGTACTGTACAAGGTAAGAGTTCAATAAATTATCACTATCATTAACAAGCAGGATGCGTGTCCCCATTGCTTGCTTTATTTTTTCTAAACCATAGGCCTTGCTCCTCATGGGGCATTTCCACCAGACTATGGCATGAGCTTCTCAAAAGCAGTATGTCCAGAGTTAACATCATTACCTTCCCCAGCAGCTCCACTACCCACAGCTGGTGTCACCCTCCTCTCCTTTGCAGTGTATTTCATTCAATAATCATGCACTGTCTAAGCACATCCTATGGAGTTACCTGATTTTTATTCTCTGGCAATAGAATGAATAACTCAGTAAATTATAGATAACTAATAGCCATGCCAAATAATTCTTATCTATAGACATGTAGATTTTGTCCAGTAGAGGTTTAATTGGCTTCCCTTCTCCACTGTGGAAAAATCCAGTTTTGTTTTTATTTGCATATTCATTTAAATATTATTGATCTGTGTGTCTGTTCTTCAGATTTTCTTCTGAATTGGTTGTAACACCTTACCAGTTCTCTTTAATAACAAACTGACTAAAATCTTTAACATGTGTCCATTTTATGATGAGAGTCAAAATTTTACCTTTTTTGAAAATTATCTTTTAACATCTCTATTAAGGAATAACAACATTTATTTATTAATAAGTATTTTTAAATTTATCCATTTTTCCACAGAATCACAACATACGCTTGACCCTCTGACCCTCATACCTCATTTCTCACAGTCAATAAGCCCTAGCAACTGAATTTTTCTGATGTGGAGCAAAGATCACTGCAGTATTACGTGTAAGCATGGGCTGTAGAGTCCAACCATGAGAGCTGACACATGACACTTCATGACACAACCTTCATGACACATGGCTTCATGACATAACCTCGGAGTTAGTTATTTCATCTCTTCTAGTTTTAGTTCCTGCATCTGCAAAATATGGAAACAATTCTTTAGCACAGTTCTAAGGGGGAATAAGTGAAGATAACCCATGTAAAGTGTTTAGCCCAGTGCCTGACATATAGTGGGTGCTTCACCTAAAGGTGCTCATCTAAAGGTAATATTGATAATCTCACAGACTCGTCTGTCCCTTACCCTTCCCACTTCTTTAATGACTAGTTCAGACCCCTTTAATTTTCTTTCTAGGTTATTGTCACCTGACTTCTCTGGTCCTCCCAGCCCCCATCAGTTCCTCTCCACTCCTGTGTCCACATTCCCCCAGAATAATTTGTGGGTGCTGCTATTCTCTGTAATGGTCATTGAAGAGGACTTAAATAGCTTCTCAAGTCCTCTTAAGCCCAGTGTCCTTGTCTCAGTCACTGCTTCCCAATTTAGAAAGTTTCATGTGGAAGCTGTAGACAACAGAGAAAATCATCTCCCTTTAGGATTGTCCTGTTTCTGATAAAATACATTATCATTTTAAAATAGTCTAACTTGAGAACATTTTGATTAAAAACAAAAACGTCTGCAATTAATTCTTTCTTTGCAAAAAAAAAAGAGCTTGATTAGACATTCTACAGTAGATATAGAAATTTTAAGACAAAAGGGAAACTACCGTGAGATCAGTTTTGTAACAACAAGATAAGATTATTGAGCAAATTTTCCTTCAGAGTAAAAATTATACTACTTAGCTATACAACTTTTTAAAATTTCAGACATCTGTTTTCTTAGATGTGTAAGCAGTGTCATTCTTTATAAAGAGTGTCATTCTTATAAGGAGTGAGTGGAGCATGAGGTTAGGGACAGAAACTAAGCTTAAATGTCAGCAGCAAAGACAAATTCATGTCTACAAAATGCTCTTCTGTAAAAGCTATACCGTGAAGTCATGACATCAAAGGAGTCCAAGAGAGGAGTTCAGGTCACAAGAGGAGGAGAGTGGTCACTGTGAAATGAAAATGTTACTAAATGCATTTGGAGGCAATTTGGAGGTACATTCCAACATTTTAAAGGCCCATATCTTTTGACACAACAATCACACATCTCAGTCTATTCTATAGAAATAGTCAGCCGAGCCGGGCTCGGTAACTCAGCCTGTAATCCTGCGCCTTTGGGAGGCTGAGGTGAGTGGATTACCTGAGCCCACGGGTTCGAGACCTGCCTGGGCAACTTGGCGAGACCTCATCTCTACAATAAATCAAAAATTAGCTGGGAATGGTAGCGCATGCCTGTAGTTCCAGTTACTTGGAAGGCTGAGGCGGAAGGATTGCCAGAGACCAGCAGGTCGAGGCTGTGGTGGCCAGGAGCGGCCACTGCACTCCAGTCTGGGTGACAGAGTGAGATTCCAACTCAAAAAAAAAAGAAATAGTCAACCGAGTACAGTAGGTCATTCCTGTAATCCCAGCACTCTGGGAGGCCAAGGTGGGAGGATTGCTTAAGGCCAAGAGTTCGAGACCAGCCTGGGCAACATAGTGAGACCCTGTCTCTATGAAAAAGTAAGAAAAAAAAAAACAATATAATGCGTACAAACATATTTATACTAAGATGTTCACTGTCATATTGTTTGTAACAATAGCACTGTCATATTTTTTAAACAACAACAAAAAGAAATGTATGTAACAGTGTCTGTCAGTAGTGGTACGTTTAAATAACTTGTGATATACTTGTATGTCAAGAAACAGAAAATTCAAGCCAAAGAATAACTTGGCATAACAAGGAAAAACTGTGGCTCAAATAATTGGGGTTGACTTAAATCCAGAGGCTCCAGTGCCATTTCTCCATGATTCTCTTGGATTTGCCCTGCTTTCTGGACCAGCTTCACCCTCAGCAGGACAAGAGGATACCTGCTGAAATTTTAGACTACCATCTGTAGAAAAAGAGAGAAGTTCTTCTGGAAGTCTTCCAGAGGAAGAATCTGACAGACAACTACTTGTACCCAAAAAGTCTCTCTCTACCTCTTCATCCTTGTCACATGGCCGCTTAGCTACAAACTACATTTTCAAGCCTCCCTTGCAGCTAATATGACCAGTTTCTTACCAAAAAAATGTGAATGGAAATAATGTGTGCAATTTCCAATTCTCACTTAGTTAAAAAGGAAATTGTTTACTCTGGACTTCTCATTTTCTAATCTCAGCAAGCAAGCTCTATTAGAATCATGGCAGCCACCAGCTTCAAACATGCAGACAATGGCAACATCCTGAGAGATGATGAGGCAACAAGAGAGAAAAAACAAGGTTTCCTGAGCAACCCAGGCAATAAAACTGCCTTACCAGCCTAGGTTGGCCAATGACAGAAAAATAAATTTTTGTTTTATTTGATCCATTGTATCTGGGAGTCTCTTTGTTATATCAGGTCAGCTTTTACACTAGTGTGTGTGTGTGTGTGTGTGTGTGTGTGTGTGTGTGTGTGTGTGTGTGTGTGTTCCTATATATGTGAACTATATATGCGGAAATCCCAGCCAGAGCAATTAGGTAAGGAAAAAAAGTATCCAAGTCAGAAAAGAAGAAGAAATAAGTATTCCTCCTAATGTCTCTGGCGAATCTTTCCTCTCACATTCTTATGACCTAAATTTCATCAGTGTCTCTTCCGAAGGCAATCATCTTCAAGGGGGATGGGATTCCTAGTAGGCCAAAAAAGACCCATCTTGAATGGGGTGTGGTCAGCTATCTCAGAAACACATAGAAACTCATGAAGGAGAAAGAGAGACCTGAAGGAAATGGAATTGTTATAAAGAAAGAGAGAAGGAGAATGGATGCTGGGCATAAAGACTATTAACAACATCCAACATACTGTTGAATTCTACACCATTCTTAGAGAGAATAATTGTTTATGTGTATTAATGTGGAAAGATTTCCACAATATCTTGAGTAGTTAAAAAAAGTTACAAAACTATATTCTCATATTATAGTATGATATCATTTGGTGAAAGCAAAAGCAGTTTAAAATTTGTTAAACCATGGATATATACATTAAATATGCATACAAAAGTTTCTAAAAATTCCATTCACTCCAGAGAATGAAATTGTCAAAAAGAGGTGAAGGAGAATTTTCACTTTTAATTGTAATCTTTTGTCTCACATTTTTACATATTAACTCTTTTAGTAATAATAAAATATACATAAGGTAAAAAGTTAGGAAGAGAAGAAATCAGAGAAGAGTGGAAAATGAAAGAATCTGAAAGAAATAGGCCACCCTGAGAGGAGCCGGAAGGTCTAGAACACGGCTTCCCTGCTTGGTGTTTTTCACACTATTAAAGGCCTCAGCAGCTACAGCAGGATCCAGTTCACATTCCTTCCCTGTGCCTAGGTAGGGTAGAACAGTGGAGATAATACTCTCTTCTTTAACTACTGATTTGGGGGTCAGTGTTTACCTTATTCCTCAGTGAGATGGCTTAGAGACTATCTCTTCCCGTATCCCTAAAACTCCAGCTCTTTTAAAGCTCATGCCAGCACATTCTACACATTTGTGGCAGTCATCTATAAACTTCTAGGTCAATCCGAGCTCATCCCTTGAATGGTCTTTGATTCAATGGCTCTCTTCACTTCTACTCAAAGTCATCATAACTCTCAGTGGTTTCAAAATCAAGTATACAGTCCTTCCATGTCACATCCCATCAGTTCCTTAACCTTGGTCACCTCTAATGATCTTATCCTACACCTTGTCTAACCCATCCATTATTATGTTCATAGTCTGGACCAGTGCCATCCAATAAAGCATCCTGCCATCATGGAAGCATTTAATCTTTGCACCCCAATGGGGTAGCCATTACAGCATGTGGCTGTTAAGCACTTGAAATGTGGCTAGTGCCAATAAGGACATAAATTTTTAATTTATTTTATGTTAATTAATTTGAATTTAAATAGCCACACATGGCTAATGGCGATTGTATCAAACACTACAGGTCTTGACCTTGCAATTCTCAACACATACAATTTCCATAGTCTAAATTACAGACACCTCACTCTCCACCCAATAATTATTTTCTTACAAGTAACTCCTAATATATTTCTTCAACCAGAGGGACTTTCTGACACTTTACCATCTTTCACCTTCCCACCTCCCACATTTTCTCATCCCCCTCAGTACTCAGCTTTGAGTTTACAATTATATAATCTCAAGTTCTCATACACTCTCAACTCCATTGTCCCTTCTCACTCATTCATACTTGCATGGCAGAACTCCAACTCTGGTCAAAATCCCACTCTCCATCTACCCCAAACATTCATCTGAGCACTTGACATTAGATAGAGGAAAAACACTCAGCACCTTACCTGATCACTCTTCAACTCACTACTACCCTACTGTCCCCAAATCCTGATGGATTTCCCTAATCCTTGCACTCCCCAAACTGATATTGTAGATGACTATTTTACACCACCTCCTCTTACCACAAACCTCCACCACTTTCTCCCCACCTCACTCTCAGATGAGAAAACAGTAACAATCAGCAGAGAACTTCAAAAGATTTCCACCACCACATCTCCCAATCTGTCTGCTGCTGTGCCTATAAACTCTTTTTCCAGGTACTAAGGATAAGTAAGCAACCTGTGCTCCTAAGGCCAATTCCAGTACTAGTACTCCAGATCCTACCTTTTCACACCTATCCAATGACATCATTTCTATAACTGTTCTCTCAAGTTTTTTATTTCTCCCTTTGTACTGGCTCATTCTCTACAGTATACAAATATACAATTCTTGAAAATTTTTTCTAACCTCAAATCGCCTTCAGCTAACACTTTATTCATCAAACTGATATTATCTAATTTATGACTTGGAAAGATCACTCTGGAGAATGAATTATAGGAGAGTAAATTAAGACTATTTAAAATACTGTTCAGAAGAATAGTTTCAGCAGTAGCAGACTAGACAATATTGACTAATATTAGACTAGACTCTTCATAGGCTAAAAGACTCTTGCAGAATAAGGTAGACTAAAAGATCTACTGCTGAATGCAATTTGTAAACTTTGATTGGCTCCTAGTCAGGAAAAGTGTTAGAGTATGTGGTCTGACATACACAAATCAATGAATTTTATACACCATGTGAAGATAATTAAGGATAAAATCATACCATCTCAATGGATGCAGAAAAAGCATTTGACAAAATTCAAAGCACCTTTTTCATGTAAAAACTCATAAATTAGGTATAGAAGGAATTTAACTCAAAATAAAAAGGGCATATATGAAAAGCCCACATCTGACATCATACTCAATGGTGAAAAGCTGAAAACTTTTTACTCGAAGATCAGGAACAAGACAAGCATACCCATTCTTGTCACTTTCTTAGCACAGTACTGAAAATCCTAGCCAGAACAATTAGGCAAGAAAGAAAACTATCCCAGTCAGAAAGGAAGAAGAAATTTATCTCTGCAGATGACATATTCTTATATGCAGAAAACCCTAAAGATTCCATTTTAAAAATATTAGAACTAATAAACAAATTCAGCTAAGTTGCAGGATACAAAGTCAACATTTTGGATTTTTATTCATGAACATGAACTATCCAAGAATAAAACTAATAAAACTATCCTGTTAGTCAATTTGGACTGCTATAACAAAATTCTTTAGACTGGGTAATTTATAAACAACATAAATTTATTGCTCATAGTTCTGGAAGCTGGGAAGTAAAAAAACAAGAAGCCAGCAGATACAGGGTCTGGTAAGGACCTGATTCTCATAAATAGCACCTTCCACATGACAGAAGGGGCAACAAAAAAAAGTTTGCTTAGACCTCTTTTATAAACACATTCATGAGAGTTCCACCCTCATGACCTAGTTACCTCCCAGAGGTCCTTTCTGTTAATACTATCACCTTAAAGGTTAGGTTTTAACACATGAATGAAGGGTGATAAATGTACATTCAGACCATAGCAATTCCTATTTACAATATTCTCAACACCAATAACAAAATCTTAAAAATAAACTTAACAAAGGAGGTGAAAATTGTACACTGAAAACCACAAAACCCTGATGAAAGAAATTAAAGAAGACAAATAGAAAGACATCTATATTCATGAAATAGAAAATGTAATATTGTGAAAATATCAGTTGGTTCTAGATGACTAACTACATGTACCTAGTACTTGGTTCTTCCATGGACAAGAACCAAAATAGCAAATAGATATTCACCCTTTGAATTGGTCATCTAAGATAAGACACTGGAGCTCAACAGAGAAATGACAAGAATTCCAAAAGCAAAGGAGCAGGAAGCAAGGGAGCCTATTCAACCTGGATCAACTGGCAGCCAGGATAAACTCCTGCATGATGGGAAAGGGTAAGTGAGAGCCCCCTAAGGCTCCGCATTTCTACCACAGACTTTTCTAATGCTAGCTACAGAAGAACCTCTCAGCCCTCAGGGGCTTTGAGACTTACATAGGGAGGTGCCTAGAGATTTCACAGAGGCATTGCTCCAGAGAGGGAACTCATGCTGAGTGGCTTAGGTTTCTGAGCCCTGAACAGCTGGAGCTTGCTACTGCCATTGCCCACATCACACTCACTGCTTAGGGGCCAAAGAACCCACCCACATGCACAGCCTACCATTGCCACTACCAGCATTCAAACAAGCCACCTAAAGACCCAAGAATCAGCCTATCTGGATCTGCTAAAATCACAGCCAACATGCACCACTCTGAGACTCAAGAACAGGCACACTAAGTCCACTGGAGCCTGAAAACTGGCCCATCTGACAACCTAGTCCCCAGAAAAACTTCACCAGAGCCTCCACTAATAACTGCACCCTAAGCCACTAGGAAAATCACAAATACCATTGATGCTGTTTATAATAAAAGATATCATACAGGAACTACACCACTGCATGCACCCAGAATCAAAGCAAAAGCACCCTACTCAACCAACAACGTATACAGATCTCCAGGGAGAAGTCTTCCCTATGAAAGCAAATTCAAAAAATTGGAAGAAGAGATGGTTTCATCACATGCACAGATATCAATGTAAGCACACAGGAAACATTAAAAAGCAAGGAAATATGGCACTTTCTAGGGAGCACAATAACTCTACAGCAATACATCCCAATCAAAAATTAATTCACAAAATCCTGGATAAATAATTCAAAATACTAATTTTAAAGAAGTTCAGCAAGACACAAGATAATTCTGAAAAACAATACAGAGAAATCATTTTAAAATTCAGAAAATGAATAAGAGATAGGTTTTTTTAAGAAGAATCAAATAGAAACTCAGGAACTGAAGAATTCATTGAATAAAATATTAGGTGCATTCAAAAGTTTTTTTAGATAGATTAGATCAAGCAGAAGAAAGAATCTCAGAACTTGAATATAGGTCTTTGGAAATAATCTAGTCAGACAAAAATAAAGAATAAAAAAGAATAAACAAAGCCTTAATGACATTTGAGACAATATAAAGCAATTGAATATTCAAATTATCAGTGTTCTCAAAAGCAGAGAGAACACAGGGGTTAGAAAACCTATTTAATAAAATATTAGAGGAAAAAACCCAAATACGCAAGACTAAAAGATCTCTAAACAGATACAAAGCAAAAACATCTTCTCCATGGCACATGATAGCCAAACTGCCTAAAGTAAAGAATAGAGTATACTAAAAACAATAAGAACAAAGCACCTAGTCATCTATAAAGGAACCCTCATCAGACTAACAGATTTCTCAGCAGAAACCCTACAGACAGGAGAGAATGGGATGACATATTCATAGTGATATAAGAAGAAAACTTCCTACAAAGCATACTACATACAGAAAAATTATCCTTCACAAATGAAGAAGCAAAGTTTTTCCCAAATAAGCAAACACTGAGGGAATTCATCACCAGTAGACCAAACTTACCAGAAATACTTCAGAGAGTCTTAAACTTGGAAGTAAAACTAAATGGCATTTGCCATCATGAAAACACATGGGAGCTTCTGGGCAAGAAGATGACAGAACAGGTTGGCCTGTGAGAGCCTCCACAAAAGGTAGTGCCCATAAAGACTCTCTGCATGAGTGGGTGTGTGCCAGTGGGTGACTGAAAGTCTGTCTGAGAGGAAACTCAGATTTATGCACCCAGGGCTCTCCTCCAGAGGTGACTGCAACCCACCATCGCTCTGAGATTGGAGACCCAGACACACAGGACCATCTGCCATTCTTGGGGCTCTCTTGAGAGGAGGCAGCAGAGAACAGCTGCCCTTCACCACCTGGCGCCCAGCCCATGCCATCACCTGCAATAGCAGACAAGGTATAAGCAGGAGGAGGCAGGTTGTGGAAATATAGAATAAAACTCCAATGCCAGTGACAAGATGCCGACAGCCACCATCTCCTCAATCTCAAGACTGGGCAGAGACCTGCAGTGCTATGCTCAGCTCCACCTCGCATCCATCTTGGGACCCAGAGGCTATCTTCTCAACAGACTCAGAGAGACAGATGCCGCTCCCCCATGATGGAAGGTATAGACACATCAGAACTGAGTGAGAGATTAGACAGCAGCAGCAGTGAGTAGGGTGAGTCCAGATCTGATCCATTCTCCTCCCACAGTAGTCCATGGGGTATCTGACTCACACTGAGAGCAACCCTATCAGCTGGTGCTGAGAACAGAGGGGAGGGACTAGAGACCAGAGCTGCTCCCTAAGGCAGAGGCCTGAAAGGAACCTGAAGTCACAGAAACGATCACAGAAAGTTTTTTGGGGTTTTTTGATTTGGCTTTTTTTCTTCTTGTTTGTTTTTTCTTTTAGTCTTACCTTTTTTTCTTCTCTATATTTTTGTTTACATTTTTCTATTTGTTTTCTTTCTGGTATTTCAATGCTTTTAAAAAATCTTCTGTTTAGATATGGTTATTTTTGAGGGAGAGTACACCAACAGGGGGGTTTTGTTTGTTTGTATAATTGTCTGTATGTTTTTTCTTGTTTTTTCTGAATTTGTTTATCTGTTTATTTGTTAGTTGTTACACCTGTCTGTTTTCCCTCTTTTTCTTCTCTCTCTCCACCTCCCTTTCATCTTCCTCTTTCCTTTATCCATTTTCTTTCCCCTTTTCTTATCTCATTTTGCTTTTGGAGGCAAACAGAGACCCCCACTACATGGACAGATTGTAAGGCAGTGGGAAGTGGGTTTCAGGGGGTCCATAATTCAACATAAACAAATTTCAAATTAGTCGGGTGTGGTAGTGTGTGCCTGTAGTTCTGGCTACTTGGAAGGCTTAGGTGGAAGGATCTCTGGAACACAGCAGGTTGACACTGGGGTGGCCACGAGTGTCCCACTGCACTCCACCCTGGGCAACAGAATAAGACTCCAACTCAAAAAAAAAATTCCTTAAGATTAAAATTCAGCCATGCACTTTCTCAGACCACAGTAGAATAAAAATAAATATCAACACCAACAAAGTTCCCCCCAAAATCCACAAAGACACAGACACTAAACAGCATGATGTTAAACAACTCCTGGGTCAACCCAGAAATCAAAACAGAGATTAAAAGATATCTGGAAACAAATGAATATGAAGAAACATCTTAACAAAATCTCTGAGATGCCAGGAAAACAGTACTAACAGGGGAACTTATATCTCTACAAACACACATAAAGAAAATGGGGGCAAACTCAGCAAGATGGTGATGGGACAAGCAGAACTGTGATGATCTCCACAAAAGATGCTGAAGAGCTGCTGATGCTGCAGCTCTTGGCTCTGGCTCCAGGGAATTCCCGGCTCCCTCTTTCCCAAGCCACCGGTGGCACACCAAATGCAGAGCCCAGCCATATTGCTGGTTCCCAGTGCCTGACACTGGACACACATCATCACCCATCATAGTGGATCATCTACAGACCTGTGTGAGTGGAGAGAAAGGATAAGATGAGAAAAAGGATCAGCAAAAGAGGAGCCACCCAAGGCAGCATTTTCTAGACAGAGATTCGCATTGCCCCACCATCTCCAAGCAGTCTCCACCTTGTTTCTAAGGTAACCTCGCCAAAACAAGAGACAGAAACCCCTTCCCTATGCTGAATCAGACACAGACAACTCAGTCCTGTGTGGCAGACCTCTCAGGCAGCAAGCCAAAGGAACTGAGCTGATCTATGAGTAAATCTATCTGCCTGTAATAAGAGCAAAGGGGAGAGGCTAGAGATCAGAGCTGAAGAGACTTTAGGCACTCAGGAAAGACTCCAGAGCTAGTCTGGTTTCTTATTTTGATTTTTGATTTTATTGTTTTGACTGTTTGTTTTGTTCACTTTTGTTTGATTTTTGATTTAGACTACCTGTTTGTGTTGGGGGAAAACAGATCAAAAGGCATGATTTTATTGGACTGTCTTTGTGTAATTACTGGTATGTTTTAGGGAATTTTGTTTGTTTGTTTTTACTCTTTTCTGGCCTTGTGTCTCTTTTTATTCATTAGTTGGTATGTATGTCTGTTTTCCCTCTTACTCTTCTCTCTCTCCAACTTCCTCTTGACCCCCCCTTCTTCCATTATTTTCCTTTTTCTTACCTCCTTTTGTTCCAGGGAGCAAGTCTAAACCCCACTGCATGGACAGATTGTAAGGCAGTGGGAAGTGGATTCCAGTGTACCCATATACCTGTTGGTGGATACTGGGATCAGCAGAAAGATTTAGAATCACAGCAACCCCCTGCATTAAATCTCAAAACTGCAAAAAGTATAGCCCCCAACCCACAGTCCAGCCTCAAAAGTGAACAAAGCCAGAGGACCTTCATAAGGAAGAACAGGAAATTGAACAAAAAGAAGTAAAACCAACGCCACCTGCCCTGAAAAACAGAATTAAAGAAGGGCAGGGAAAGGGGGAGAGAAAAATCTACACAAATGAAGAAAAACCAAAAGAAGAATATAGTTCTCTCACAGACCCCTGGGAAGTCAGACACTGAGAAAACTGATTTCGGAATGCAAACAATGAAGAGCCCCCAGAATGACTGGTCTCAAACTACAAACCCAGATATCAAGACATTAATGGATAGATTAAAAGGAATTCAGAAGAGACAAGAGGAAACCAGGAAGGGGTTTATAACTGAGATAAAAGTAGTAAAGAATACTATGAATGAAATAAATAACAAACCGATAAGCATGAAAAGCAGAATTAGCCAAGCAAAAGAAAGAATCTCAGAGCTTGAGGACCAAAATATAGAACTAACCCAAACTGTCAAAAACATAGAAAAGAAGCTTAAAAAGACAGAACAAAACCTTTAAGAGATGAGAGAATGAACCTAAGAGTAATTGGACTTCCTGAGACAGAAACAGAGACAGAGACCACCCTGGAACAAACATTCCATGAAATTATTCAAGAAAACTTTCAGCTGGCCTCTGTGGCTCAGCCTGTAATCCCGCACTTTGGGAGGCTGAGGTGAGTGGATTGCCTGAACCCACAGATTCGAGACCTGCTGGGCAACTTGGCGAGACCTCATCTCTACAATAAATAAAAAAATTAGCCAGGTGTGGTAGCACTCACCATTCCAGCTATTTGGAAGGCTAAGGCGGAAGGATCGCTGGAGCCCAGCAGGTCGAGGCTGCGGTGGCCGGGAGCAGTCACTGCACTCCTGTCTGGGCTACAGAGTGAGACTCTAACTCAAAAAAACCCCAAAAAACAAAACAAAAAAATAGAAAACCTCCCTCATCTCATCAATGATGCGACAATTCAAACACAAGTGATTCAGAGAACCCCTGCAAGACAAGAAGTGAGAAGACCAACTCCCAGACACATAAGAATTCGCCTAAACAAAGTAGGTATAAAAGAAGAAAATCCTAAAGGCAGCAAGAAAAAAAGGTCAGACTACCTACCACGAAGATCAATTAGAATAGCAGCAGATTTATCTGCAGAAACCCTTCAGGCTAGGAGAGCTTGGAGCCATATCTTCAAAGTTTTAAAAGATAAACAGCAGAAGAATCCAGATCACCAAAATAAAAGCCCAAATCCGGGACATAGAAGACAAAAAGATAATACAAAAAAATCAACGAAACAAAAAGCTGGTTCTTTGAAAAGATAAACAAGATTGATGGTCCCCTAGCTAGACTGGCCAAGCAAAAGAGAGAAAGAGCCCAAATAATCACAATCGGAAACACAAAAGATGAAGTCACATCCGACCCTGAAGAAATACAAAAGATCATTAGAGACTACTGTTTACACTTGTATGGAAACAAACTTGAAAACCTTAAGGAAATGGAGGACTTTCTGATATCATACAACCTGCCTAGGCTGAAGCAAGAAGAAATCGAGACCCTAAATAGACCAATAACAATCCAGGAAATTGACTATGTAATAAGAAAACTATCTACAAAAAAATAAGCCCTGGACCAGATAGCTTTCCAGCAGAATTCTACAAAACATACAAGGAGGATCTAATAACAATCCTATTGGAAGTATTCTAGGCAATCAAGAAAGATAGAACACTCTCCAAATCATTTTATGAAGTTAACATCACATTGATAACCAAAACCAGGAAAAAACCCAACAAAGAAAGAGAACTACAGGTCAATATCCTTGATGAACATAGATGCTAAAATTTTCAACAAGATTCTAGCAAACCAGATCCAGCAACACATCTCACAAATCATTCACCATGACCAAGTAGGCTTCATCCCTGGGATGCAGGGCTGGTTCAACATCTGCAAGATTATAAACATAATAAAATATATCAACAGATATAAAGACAAAAAACCTCATGATTATATCATTAGACATGGAAAAAGCTTTTTACAAAATCCAGCATCTCTTCTTGATAAAAACCCTCAAACATCTAAGCATAGATAGAACATTCCTCAAAATAGTAAGAGCCATCTATGAGAAACTCACAGCCAACATACTGCTAAACAGAAATTGGATCGATTCCCCTTGAAAACTGGGACAAGACAAGGATGCCCTCTCTCATCCCTCCTGTTCCTGTATTGGAAGTCCTAGGTAGAGCAATCAGGCAAGAGAAAAAAATCAGGGATATCCAAATAGGAAAAGAGGAAATTAAGTTATCCCTCTTTGCAGATGACAAAAACCCAAGAGAATCTGTCAAAAACCTCCTTGCACTGATAAAAGGACTTGGAAAAGTTTCAAGGTATAAAATAAATGTGTAAAAGTCAGTCACACTCCTAATATCAACAATAAACAAAAAGAAACCCAAATAAAAAACACAATCCTATTCACAGTAGCCACACACACACATGCGCAAAAAATCACTTGGCATTTTCCTAACCAGAGAAACCAAAGACTTTTACAACAAAAGCTATAAAACACTGCTCAAAGAAACCAAAGATGACACAAATAAATGGAAATATATTCCATGTTTATGGACTGGTAGAATCAACATTGTTAAGATGTCCATCTCACCCAAGGCAATCTACAGATTTAATGCAATACCCACTAAATTACCAGCAGCATTCTTCTCTGACCTGGAAATGACAATACTGGAATTGATATGGAAACATAAATGACCATGAATAGCCAAAACAATCCTCAGAAAAAAACAAAGTGAGAGGCATCATACTGCCAGACTTTAAGCTTTATTATAAAGCTACAATAATCAAAACAGTCTCATATTGGTACAAGAACAGGCATATAGATCAATAGAACAGGGTAGAGATTCCAAAAGCAAAACCTCAATTTCTCAACCAACTCATCTTCGACAAAGCCTCAACCATCAACCACTGGGGAGAGGAGAACTTATTCAGTAAATGGTACTGGGAAAATTTGCCGACCACATGCAAAAGATTAAAGCAGACCTTTACTTATCACCATACACAAAAATCAACTCTAAATGGATCAAAGACCTAAATGTAAAACCTCAAACTATAAGAACTTTAGAAAATGCAGGAGACACCCTTATGGAAATTGGAACTGGCAACCAATTCCTGATCAAAACCCCAAATTCCCATGCCATAAGATATAGGATAGACAAGTGGGACCTCATCAAACTTACAAGCTTCTGCAAAGCCAAAGAAATCATCGAGAGAGCAAGGAGACAGCCACAGACTGGGAGAAAATACTTGCCAACTGTATAACTGACAAAGGCCTAATATCTAGGGTCTACAAGGAACTCAAACACACCAAAAGAAAAAAAAACGAACAGCCCCCTTACAAACTGGACAAAAAGATATGAATAGATATTTCTCAAAAGAAGACATATAAGCAGCCAACAGATACATGAAAAAATGCTCAGCCTCACCAGTCATCAAAGAAATGCAAATGAAAACCACACTGATATACCACCTAACTCCAGTCATGATGGCCACCATCAATAACTCAAAAAGCAACAGTTGCTGGAGAGGATGCAATGAAAAGGGAACACTTCTACACTGTTGGTGTGAAAGTAAACTAGTATAGCCTCTGTTGAAAACAGTATGGCGATTCCGAAAAGATCTAAAAATTCACCTCCCATACAACCTCACAATCCCCCTACTGGGAACATACCTGGTGGAACTCAAATCACTCTATGGAAAAGATACCTGCACACGCATTTTATTGCAGCATTATTTGCAATAGCAAAAACATGGGACCAACCGTACTGCCCATCAAAAGAGGACTGGATTTTTAAAAATGTGGTATATATACCCAATGGAATATTACATAGCCATAAAAAAGACAAAATTATGAACTTCATAACAACTTGGATGGACTTAAAAACTATAATACTAATTGATCTATCACAGAAACAAAGACCTGAGTATCACATGTTCTCACTCATAAGTGGACTATAATAATACTATAAGAATGACTATAATAATATTATAAGAAAGAGATTGGCAGTCGTAGGAAACTACCAGGAGTGGGGGGAGCACGCCTCATCAACAAGGATACCTGCATAATGAACAATTGTATTCCTAACCCTGAGTTGTGCCCCGCATATTTAAAATAAAGTATTTATTTAAAAGAAAACACATGAAAGTTTAAAACTCACTGGTAAAACAAGTACCAAGCCACAATGACAAACAATACGAGAAAAAGAAATGAACAAAGAGTAATAGAATAGATGGATGGATAGATAGCTGATAGATGATTAGATAAGAAGATAGATGATAGATGATTAGAAAGGTAGGTAGATAGATAGATAGATAGATAGATAGATAGATAGATAGATAGATAGATAGATATACAAAACAACCAGAAAACAATGAACAATATGACAAGAACAGGTCAGGGTACAGTGGTTCATGTCTAAAATTCTGGCATTTGGGGAAGCCTAGGTGGGAATACCACTTGAGCCCAGGAATTAGAAGCCAGCCTGGGCAACATAACAAGAACCTGTCTCTATGAAAAGAAAAACAATAACAAATTATAAAAAATAAAAAATACAGGAACAAAACTTCTCATATCAATAATAATCTTGAATGCAAATGGATTAATTCTCCGCTTCAAATATATTGACAAACTAAATGGAGAGAAACATAATCCAACTATAAGCTGCCTACAACAAACACACCTTACTTGTAAAGACACATATAGACACAAAGTAAAAGAATGGAAAAAGGTATTCCATGCAAATAGAACCAAAAGTGAGCAGAAGAAGCTACACTCATATATAGATAAAATAGACATTAAGTCAAAAACAATAAAATTTAAAAAGAAAAACATTATTATATAATGATAAATAAACCAATCCAGCAAAAAGATATAAGAATTCTAAGCATATATGCACCCAACACTGGTACCCAGATTCATAAACCAAATACTACTAGATCAAAAGAGAAAGATAGACTCCAACACAATAATAGTGAGAATTTTCACACACCTCCCATGGACCTCTGCAGCCCTAGTCATGGGAGAAATACCCTTGGTCCTCCCCCCACACATCCCTCCACCCCACACCTGGGTCCAGTAAAATACTAGAAACTGCCTGGAATCTGGACAGAGGCACTGCACAGGCCACATGGAGCCTGGGGCTCCCCTCCCTATGAGATCTGGTGCAAGATACTGCCTGCCCACACAGAGTCACTTCACAGGTCACAGTCTGCAGCCATAGACTGAGCCACGTGGGTTCCCCTTCCCTCTCCAGTCCCCAACTAACGTATCTGCCACCTCAGAGGTGTCCCTCTCATTGCACCTGCACCCAGACAAACTCATTTGGAAGCTGTGGTCCCAGTTTGATCCCAGGAGATCTCTGGGCTGTATAGGGAGAGAGTAGACCTCCCACAGCTCCGGCTGTCATTGTCTTTGCCCCTCCCATGTAGCAGGGAGGGAACTAAGAGGCAGAGCACCTCTGTAACTCCTGGTCAGGCAGGATCCCTGTGCACAGCCAGGGAAAGGCTGCCACATCCTGACTGACCACTCTGGGGACACCCAGCAGTGGGACTTCTCCCAGCTGCCCATCAACCATGCATGCCCTACCCACACGCAGGCTAAGATGGAAAGCACCAGGACACCCCAGCAAGGCAGGATTCTGCCTTCTATACCCAAGTGAAAGGAGCAAATTCCATCAGGTGGGAGGAGGCTGCCCCACACCCACCTAATCACTTTTGGTGCAGGCCGTGGGCCTCATTAGGTTGCCTGTCAATGCTGCTGACATGGCCCTGCACATGTGTGGGCTAGAAAGAGAAGTGCCAGAGCTCCCCCTTGACAAGGCACCTGGAGCTTTTTCTGGTTTTTCAACTGTACATCTACCAAATGTACAGTGCAAGAAAGAGCTGGTGCCAGTTCTACTGAAGGACTTCTCTCTAATTCATTCTACAAAGCCATTGTCATCATGATACTCAAAAATGGCAAAGACTCAGCAAAGAAGGAAAACTACAGGTCAATTTCCCTGAAAGTGGACTTCATTCCAAAGATGCAAGATTGGTTCAACATACACAAATCAATACATGTAATCCATCACATAAACAGATATAAAACCAAGAAATACATGATTATCTCAATAGATGCAGAAAAAGCATTTGATAAAATCCAACATCCCTTCTTGATAAAAACCCTCAAACATGTAGGCATCAAATAAACATTCCTCAAAATAGTTGACAAACCCACAGCCAACATCATGAATGGGCAGAAATTGGAAGCATTCCCCCTAAGAACTGGAACAAGCCACGAATGTCCATGCTCACTGTTCCTATTTAACATAGTACTGGAAGTCCTAGCCAGAGTAATCAGGCAAGAGAAAGACGTTCAAGTAACCAAATAAGAAAAGAGGAGGTTAAGTTATCTCTCTTTACAGATTATATAACTCTGCACCTAGAAAACTGGAAAGATTCCTCCAAAAAACTCCTAGCACAAATAAACAACTTCAGCAAAGTCTTAAGATACAAAATCAATGCTCAAAATTCAGTTGTCTTTACTATACACTAACAAAAGCAGGCTCACAACCAAATAAACACAATACCATTCACAATTGTCACACACACACACACACACACACACACACACAACCTTGGAATACTTCTAGCCAAAGAGTTGAAAGATCTTTACATTGAAAACTACAAAACATTGCTTAAAGAAATCAAAGATGACAGAAACAAATGGAGAAAAAGTTCCTTGCTCATGGATACTACCTGTACTACCCAAAGCAATCTACAGATTCAATGCAATCTCTATAAAACTACCAGCAAGATTCTTCACAGACTTAGAAAAAGACAATAGTTAAATTCATATGGAAGCAAAGGACCTGAATAGCCAAAGCAATCCTCAGCAAAAAGAACGAAGCCAGTGGCATCAAACTCCTGGACTTCAGACTTGACTACAAGGCTACAGTAAGCAGAACAGCATGGTAGTGGTGCAAAAATAGACACATAGACCAAAAAAATCAAAATCGAGAACCCAGAAATAAAACCACCTACAAGCAATTCATCTTTGATAAAGTCAACAAAAACAGACACTGGAAAAAAGACATCCTATTCAAGAATGGTGCTGAAAAAACTAGCTAACCATATGTAGAAGAATGGAACTGAAACCCTACCTATCACCATACACAAATATTAACTCGAAATGGATCAACGACTTAAACGTAAGACCTCAAACTATAAGACTCTTAGAAGAAATCCTAGGGAATATTCTCTTGAACATCAGCCTAGGCAATGAATTCATGATCAAGTCCTCAAAAACAAATGCAGTGAAAACCAAAATTGACAGGAGGAACCTTATATCTAAAAAGCTTCTGCACAGCAAAATAAACCATGAAAAGAATAGAGACAACCCACAGTATGGGAGAACATTTTCACAAACATATGCATCTGACAAAGGCCTAATACCCAGAATCTATAAGTAATCTAAATGAATCAACAGGGAAAAAATAACCCCATTAAAAAGTGGGTAAAGGAAAACATAAAAGCAACCAACAAACATAGAAAACATGCTCGACATCACTAATCATCAGAGAAATGCAAATCAAAACTACAATGAGATATTGGTCAAGAAAGGCTATTATTAAAAAGTCCCAAACAACAGATGCTAATGAGGCTGTGAAGCAAAAGGAACACCGTACATTGTAGGTGAGAATGTAAACTGGTTCAACCTCTGTGGAAAAAATTTTGAAGATTTCTCAAAGAACTAAAAAAAAAGCTCCATTCAACCCAGGAATCCTACTTCTGGGAATATATTCAAAGGAATATAAATCCTTCTACCAAAAAGACACCTCCACTTGTATGTTTATCCCAGCAGGATTCACAACAGCAGTCACATGGAACCAACCCTTTACCCAGTAGTGGACTGGATAAAGAAAATGTGATACATATACAATATTCAATACTGCTCAGCCATAAAAAAGAACAAAATAATGTCATCTGCAGCAGCATGGATGCAGCTGGGGCCATCATTCTAAGTAATTATCACAGAAAACTGGATACTGCATGTTCTCATTCATAAGTGGGTACTAAGCACCAGACATGAGCACAAAGATGGGAACAACAAACACGTGGCACTGCTAAAAGGGGGATAGAGGAAGGGAAAATAAGGAATGCAAACCAACCTTTAGGTACCATGCTTACCACTGGAATGGGGGTGGAGGGTTGGTCAGGCTCATCAAAAGCCTAAACTTCACAATCAGTGAGTACAAATCTTCATATGTACTCATTGATTCTAAAATAAAATTAAAAAATTTTAAAACTGATACCACAGAAATACAAAAGATCATCAGAGACTACTATGAACAACCATATACTAAAAAACTGGAAAGCATAGAGAAAATAGATAAATTCCTGGAAATATACAATCTACCAAGAGAGAATGAGGAAGAAACAGAAAACCTAAATAGATCAAAAATAAGTAGTGAAAAAAAAAACAAGTAGTGAGATTGAATGAGTAATACAATCTCTCCCAACAACAAAAAAAAGGACTGGGTCTATTCACAGCTAAATTCTACCAAACATATAAAGAAGAGTTAATACAAATTCTCCTAAAACTATTCCAAAAGCTTGAAGAGGAGGAAACTCCCTCTTTTTTTTTTTTAAAGCAGGATTTATTGGAAGGACAGAAAAGCTCCCACAGTGGAAGGAGACCCAAGGAAATTGCCCCCTAACTCTTATGAGACAAGCACTACCCTGATATCAAAACCAGACAAAGATACAAGTAGAAGAGAAAAATATAGGCTAATATTCCTTATGAACATAGATGCAAAAATCTCCAACAAAATACTAGCAAACCAAATTCAACAGCACACCAAAATGATTATACACCATGACCAAATGAAATGTATTCCAGGATATACCAAGGATGCAAGGATGGCTCAACATATAAACATTACAAAAATTTATGCACATCTGTAAATATAGATCACAGCAGCAGAATGAAGGACAAAAACCATATGATACAGAAGAATACCATATACAGAAGAATAATTGCAATATTTTGTATATTGTTTTCCCATATACAAAAATCAAGATGGATTAAGACTTCAACATAAGACCCAAAACTACTAAAACTACTATAAAAAAGCATAGGGATAACACTTCAAGACATCAGTCTGGGCAAAGATTTTATGGCTAAGACCTCAAAAGCACAGTCAACTATAACAAAATATACAAACGGGACTATACTAAAGTAAAAAGCGTCTACACAGTAAAGGAAACAATCAACAAAAAAGAGACAACTTGTTTAATGGGAAGAAATACTTGCAAACTATTCATCCAAAAAGAGACTAATATCCAGAATATACAAGGAGCTCAACCAACTGAACAATCAAAAAACAAATAATCCCATTCAAAAGTGGGCTAAAGACATTAATAGACATTTCTCAAAAGAAGACATACAAATGACCCCAAAATGCTCAACATCACTAATCATCATGGTAATGCAAATTAAAACCACAAGGAGATATCATCTTACCCCAGTTAGAGTAACTATTATTAAAAAAATAAAATAACATGGTGGTGAGGATGCAGAGAAAAGGGAACTTTTACACACTGTTATGAGTGTAAACTAGTTCAACCACTATGGAAAACAGTATGGTGATTTCTCAAAAAGCTAAAAACAGAATTACCAAGCAATCTAGCAATCCCACTACTAAGTATTTATCCAAAGAAAAAGAAGTCTGTATATCAAAGGGACACCTACACTCACATGTTTGTCACAGCACTATTCACAGTAGCAAAGACATGGAACCAACCTAAGTGCCCATCAATGGACAAATGAATAAAGAAATATAGTATATATACACAACGGAACACTATTCAACCATTAAAAAGAATGGAGTTGTGTCATTTGCAGCAACATATATGGAACTGGAAGTTTTTTGTTAGATGAAATAAGGAAGCACAGAAAGAAAATTACCATGTATTCTCACTCATATGTAGGAGCTAAAAATGTTGATCCATGAGGAGATAGAGAATAGAATAATAGATACCATGGAATGAAAAAGGTGGATGTGTGGGAGGAGAGGGATGAAGAGAGGTTGGTTAGTGGGTACAAACATACAGTTAGATGGAAGAAATAAGGCTCAATAGTTGACAGCAAAGTAGAGTGACTATAGTAAGCAACAACACATTAAGAGTGTATTGTATATTTCAGGCCAGGTACAATGGCTCAAGTCTGTAATCCCAGCACTTTGGTAGACCGAGGCAAGAGGATTGCCTGAGCCCAGGGGTTCCAGACCAGCCTGGGCAACTTGGTGAGACCTCGTTCATCAAAAATTAGCTGGGCATGCCCATGCACCTGTGGTTTCAGCCACTTGGAAGGCTGATGCAGAAGCCTAGCAGTTTGAGGCTGCAGTGGCCATGAGCATACCACTGCACTCCATCCTAGGTAACAGAGTGAGATTCTGACTCCAAAAAAAAAAGAATGTATTGTTTATTTCAAAGTAGCCAGAGGAGAGAATGTAACATATTTCCAACACAAAGAAATGATAAATGCTGACATGTTAGATAACATTTTGGAATTTACAAATTTTTTTTACAGTTTTTTGGAGGAAGGGTCAGACAATTGCAATATCTGGAAAGAAGGGAAAGTCATAATATTTTAGATGATAACTTTAAATTGTTTTAAAACATAATGGTGGACAAACCCCTCGGATCCCCTCCCACTGTCCTCTCAAATCCTGCTTTATCAAAAAATAATAATAATAGTGGTAACAATCTTTTATTCTCAGATCCCTGGCCTAAAACAGTCTGATGTCTTTGTATTCACATTTCAGACACACTCGTGTCGGCCTTGGACCTCCTAATCATTAGGTGGTCTGGCTTGCCCGGATATCTCTTCTTCAGCACCAGCAATGACTTGCTAGGTAAGACTGGCCTTCTAGCCCAGTCAGGTAAGGCTGTGCTAGGAGAGGAGAAGGGGGCTGAGGGCAGTGAGGGTGGAGACAGAATGTGCACTTCTAAATACAAGTGACTTTTATGTTCAGCCCAACTCAGCTACAAAAAAAATACAAGTTGTTAAGGCCGTTAAAAATGACTATTCTAATAAAACTAAAATGGCCTCTCTTTAGCCTATAACACCTGGGAAGTTGAGGCAGAAGTACTCCTTGCGGCCAGGAATTCAAAACTGAAATGAGTTATAATCATGCCACTGCATGATTAGCCTGGGTGAATAAAGACAGACATGTAAGCCAGTGGCACAGAATGGAAAGCCTAAAAATAGGTCTGCAAGTTTATAGGCAACTGATGAAGATGCCAAGTAGATAAAATGGGGAAAGGATAATATCGTCAATAAATGAAGCTAGGAAACTGGATACTTGCATGCAAAAGAGTGCATGATATCTCATACCATACACTAAAATCAACTGAAATGGATTAAGTGCTTAAATGGAAGATCTGAAACTGCAAAACTAGAAGAAAGCGTATGGGAAAAGCTTCTTAGCATTGGTCTTGGCAAGAATTTCTTAAATATGATACAAAAGCACAGTCAGCAAAAGCAAATATAGACAAGTGGGACTACAAACTAAAAAGCGTCTGCACAGCCAAGGAAACAGTCAACAGAATGAAAAGGCAACCTGCAGAATGGGAGAAAAGATTTGTAAGCCGTATCTCTGATAAGGTGTTAATAGCAAAACAACAGCAACAAATAACCTGATTTAAAAAATGAGCAAATGACTTGAACAGACATTTCTCCAAAGAAGACATACAAATGGACAACAGGTGTATGAAACCATGTTCAGCATCACTAATGCATTAGACATAGGCTGGGCTCGGTAGCTCAGCCTGTAATCCCAGCACTTTGGAAGGCCGAGGCAAGTAGATTGCCTGAGCCTGTCGGTTTAAGGCCAGCCTAGGCAACTTGGTGAGACCACGTCTCTACAATAAATCAAAAATTAGCCAGTCATGGTAGTAGTGCACACCTATAGTTTCAGCTACTTGGAAGGCTGAGGCAGAAGGACCGCTGGAGCCCAGCAGGTCGACACTGGGGTGGCCATGAGTGTGCCACTGCACTCCAGCATGGGTGACAGAGTGAGAATCCAACTCAGAAAAAAAAGAAAAGAAATACAATGTGAAACCACAGGGAGATATCACCTGTTCAGATGACTATAACATACACAAAAGATATCCAGTATTGGCAAGGACGTAGAGAAATTGGAGCCTTGTACACTGCAGTTAGGAATGTAAAATGATGCGACCACTACAGGAAACATTATGGAGAGTCCTCAAAAATTAAAAATGAAAGTCCATACGATCCAGCAATCCCACTTTTAGGGCATATGTCCAAAAGAACTGATATCAGGATTTCAAAGAGATAGCTGCACTCCCATGTTACTGTAGCATTATTCATAATAGCCAAGATATGGAAACAACCTAAATGCTCATTGACAGATGAATGGATAAAGAAAATGTAGTATATACATACAAGGGAGAATTATTCAGCCTTTTAAAAATAAGAAGATACTGCTGTCATAACATGTGGCGGAGGCCATGACAATCCAGGACTCAGCATGGGAACCGAATGAAGACACCCTTCTGGAAGGCAAAGCCCTAGAAGGATCCGTGTGCGTGAAGTCTTGAGGAAAGTTTTCATGAATGTCCTGTGACTCATGGTTGCTTGTTTGTTCCCATTATATTGTTATGCTTGTACCTTACAGGAATAACATGCTTAAATCTCCCCTTGGGAAAGAACGCTGTGACTAAAGTTAAGGATTACAGCATCTATAATGTCAATAATAAAGCAGTCAATGTTTCACCATTGGCCATGCCTCAGGAAATGCAAATAGGAACCTAACGGGTCACAGTGACCCAACCAATTACTCTAAAACCTACTGTGACAAAGTGTACTTTTAACTGTTCTACTTTATGTTAAAACTATGGTATCGAGAAATGACAGAAACTGAGGTATAAACTAAAGCAAACACAGTTAAGCTATACAAACAACACCAGAGTAGCCACAAGTTTAAAGCTTTGAAACAATATCACAAACCCTTGCCAACTGTTAGAGCAGGCCCCCATGTAGATTATAATATGAATGGTAGAATTTGGCAGGCACCTAGAGGAAAGAGTAGTATGCAAAACTTAGAATGGCTTGACCCTCCACTACCTTATACAGGTGTATATGATGATGACATGGTTAAAAAAGTCTGGATAAATGAAAGACATGTTAAGTAGAAAAACTTATCTTTATAGGAAAGAATAAGATGCAGTGGGCCTCCTTGGTGCCTGCTTTCTAAAACCCAAAGGTCAGCATTTAGTAAAAAGTGAAATGATTGGTATACATAAATAAAATATAGACACTGCCTCATCACAGACAGCGACCTTGAAATTAAAACTATATAAAGGTTATATGCCTAACACCTTTATATCTATATAGATTATTTACCTTTATAAAGCATAAGTTTTACTTTCCACTTGTTAACCTTTTGACTAATATTAACCTTCACTTTTAATAAGTTACCACTTCCGAGAACAGCTAGCTTCTTATATGTAGACATTATTAAATTATATAATTACGCAAAAATCATAAGAATTGTAAAATCATTAGTACGTCATACAATCGTTTCGGTATGTTTTGATTATTAATGATTTCCTTTACTGTTAACTTTCTGCTAAGTGTGTGCCAAAAATTATGATATAAATAAATCAACACTGCTGTACTTCCGTGCCAGAGTGCCTGAAAAGAAACTCTGGTCACGACTCTTCATTGTTTTGCCTTAGCACGCCTCCTTCCCGGGTCCCCATGAACCCCCGGAGCTGGCCTCTGGCAAACATGGGTGAACCTGGAAGACATTATGCTAGGTGAAATCAGCTAGTTATGGGGCAAATACTGCTTGACTTCACTTATATGAAGTATCTCAAATAATCAAATTCATAGAAGCAGAGAAGGATGGTGGAAGTCAGGGGCTAGAAGGAGGGGGGCAAGAGAGTTGTACAAGAGGTATAAAGTTTCAGTCATGCAAGAAGTTCTAGAGATTAGCTGTACAACATAGTGTCTATTGTTAACAATACTATCAACTGTTCAATGAACAGTGTTGAAAAATGTTCACAAACACAAGACCTAAGATGGTCTGTCATGTTAGCTTCCAGGCACACGGTGAAAAAAAAAAAGTATAATTACTGACATTCTTGCACCCCAGGTTAATATCTAAAAATGGCTTTATGCTTTCTCAAACACGTTTTACCAGTTCCTTCTGCTGATCCAACCTGAAGGATGAAGCTGCTTAAATTCCTTGTAGGTCCCGAATTATAAAATCACACTTCTGGGGTTAGAGAATGCCAGACATGGAAGAACTCGATGAAGTGATAATCACCTAAACGACCTTCTCCTCTGTACAGTTCCTATGATGGTTCAAATAAGAAGATTTAGAAATTAGTTTCCAAAAGTAGAACTTATGTTTCATTGAGAAAGCCGTGATTTGGGGTGACTTGGCGCCCTCTACAGGCTGCAATGACAAGAGCGTTGCTTACCACGTGCATCTGTAAGTTTCAGGACTTTGCCAGAACTGTGACGTTTGGGAGGGTGGGGAAAGGGGCAGGAGGTGTTTCTGTCCTGCCAATCCGACAAATGCATTCTAACTCATTATTTGGCCCTCCCCTGAGATCGCGGAAGTGTCAAGCTGTCTCCTACGCTACTTTTTTTCCTTAGTGCGTATACTTTCTTCTGTCAGAAAAGACCAGTGGCATTTTTTTTTTTTGCACTGAAAGCACATTGATCAGTCAGCATTCCATTTATTTTTCTTTTTAGAAAAAAGAATTTGTGTTTTGAGTTCTTTATTTTTAAGACAAACATTGTCTTTTTGACATTGAGAAATAATTTAAGTCAAAGGATCTACTGTATGCCAACAAGGTAAGTGTCCTGAGATTTTTTTTGAGGGGGGGTGGTGGTTGTTTGTTTAAGAGGGAAATGTTTCCAGGAACTGCTTTAGCAAAGGATGAGTGTTCTCCATGGAGAGTGCATTTCTTGAGAATGAATGTAATTCTCTTCTCCCAGTACCTTTTGATTAGAGTTAAAGCAAGAAAATTAAGGAAAGAGTCAGGAAGCAAAGACATCTTGTAGAGAAACAAAGTTAAGCTGTGGGAAGAAACCATCCGAAGGGAAGGTGCAGTGAGAAATAGTCAATGACCCTAGGCTCACCCCTGATTCCACTTATGAATGAGATAGGAGTGCCCGGTGTTGGGAAACATCAAGTACTCCACAGATGGCATGATATGAAATACTGCAGCAAGGTAAGAGAATGGTGGGCTGATAAGAAACACAAACTGATCAAATTGCAGACTCAAAGAAGTCATAACTCTTGGAAGACTGAGGCGGAAGGATTGCCGGAGCCCAGTGGCTCGAGGCTGCAGTGGCCTGCAGCGGCTACTGCACTCCAATCTGGGTGACAGAGTGAGACTCCAACTCAAAAAAAAAAAAATGTCATAACTGATTGCATGACTTGCAAATCACCCAAGTCTCCCCATGTCTCATAAAGTGTTCCTACATTTGCTGGTCAGTCAAGTATGGGGTGATGTTTTGTACAAAAATCCAGTTCAATATATAAGGGCTTTTTTCTGCCAAGGTATTAAATATAATCAACCTTTGAGTCACAAAATACACACACAGTGGCTCACACCTGTAATCCCAGCACTTGAGGAGACCAAGGTGGGAAGACTGCTTAAGCCCAGGAGTTCAAGACCAGCCTAAGCAGCATACTGAGACCTTGTCTCTACAAATTTTTTTTGTTAAATTAGCCAGGTGTAGTGGTATACACTTGTAGTCCCAGCTACTTGGAAGGATGAGGCAGAAGGATCACCTGAGCCCAGGAGGTCAGGGTTGTGGTGAACTATGATCATGCCACTACACTCCAGCCTGCGCCACAGAGTGATAACCTGACCAAAGAAAAAGTGCCTTATGAAGTGCCTTTACAGATTACAAAGAGTTTGCACACATCTTATGTTCTCCCAGCCCTTCAAGTCTTCAGTAATCTCTCCTATACTTGAATTCACATCTAGTTTTTTTACACCAATTACTTTGTTTTGAGACATAAAAATTGAAGGAAACAAAAAGAAAAATACTTTATTCCTCTATTTTACAAATATGAAAACAATGACTCTGAAAAACGAAGAATATTGCCCAAGGTTACATAGCTGGTTGGAGGACGAAGCAGAACTAGAATTCACACCTTTCCATTTCCAATCCGCTCACTACCTCTTCTTACTGACTTAAAAGCATATTTTAAGACAGTTGCCCCACTGTGAAATTCACAGTCTGTACATACAGAACATACAGATTAATTTTAAAAGGTACAAATTCCCAATTTGTTTCTACAGTCTCTAAGACAGTCCTTAAAAGACAAGGATTTTTTTTCCCATTGCCTTTCTGTCCCATGGCCCACTGTGACTGCCACCAATACGGCTAAACAGGCCAGGAGCATCACAACACCCATGCCCAGAGCTGTTGCAGTTGCAGGACTTTGCAAAGATGTCAGGTGCACGTCAGTCCCTCTCCACACAACAGCGTCTCCTTGAGGGCAGTCGCTGCATGTTTTTTTTTTCTAAGATTTTATTACTACCGTTTAGTCACTGGGACCTAAGTGACTTTGGGGTCCCACAGTACCTGCACTTAGAAGTGGCCAGAGCATATCTGTTGAATGAACTGACTTGGTGCTAGTCTATTGACTTTAGCATATTTTTCACATTGCCAACTCAATGAGCAGCCAATTCCTTTGTGTTATTATTGCAAAGACCGAGTGCAGCAGACATTTACTAGCCCCAGGATTCTATCTAGCGGCCTGGAAATTCGAGTATTCTTGTTGGTGGAGGCCATTTAATTCTGGCTAGAAGCTCTCTAGACTTTGGACCCTCAACCCAAAGGAAACCGCGGGTATGTCTGCCTACCCACTTCCAAACTTGTCGATAACTGTATCTGTTTGGGCTATCTCTTCTAGGGAATCAAGAGGGAAGGAATGAGACAAGCAAGGAGGGAAGGAGTGAATACAAAGTATTTTGTACAACGCACTTTTATGTAAATGATATTTCATTTTTTAGAACTCAGGCAATCCTTCAACATAGGTAGTTTTCTTATTTTATGAATAATACATCTAGGGTGTTTCAGTAGCTTGCTTGGGGTCACATGATTGGTAGCAGAGACAGTTCAACCCAATTCTACTGCTTTCAAAGATTATTTTTACTGGAGCTTATGAGGCTCTCCCAACTAAATAGAGAATCTCAAATAAACTAAGAAGCTGAGAAGAAGAAGGAGATATATGGCAGCAGATAATGAAGCCAAGCGTGGAGATCTTGGCCTTACAAAGGGCAAGATGGCAAATGCACTTGAAAACAGGAAGCCCTAGGAAATCTTTCTGACCTTCATTGCAAACCCAAGAATCTGCTCCAAGACCAGGTGGCTCTGAGGGGTCCAAGGGCTCAGCATCTTTCTTTGCTCCCTGAGGTCAGTAGATCCACTTTGCTTATGTGCCAGAAGCTTCTGGTCTGATCGGGATGCAAGCTGCAAAGCCACAGGGATGAACCATTCCCAAAGTGCAGCAGCAATCCTAAGCAAGGGTGAAGGAAGGGGCTTAGTGACAGGATCAGAGACCAGCAAATGGTGCACATCTTGGCGGCGGAGCCAGAGATCCACCTTTAATGCCGACTCTTCCTCTTATTAACAGCATGTCCTTAAGTCCTGTAGAATGATAACACTATGCTCTCCCATTCCCTGGTCTCCTAGCTCAGTCAATATGTGCTCTCTTGGCTCCCCAAGGCAAATACCCCTGTGATAAGGGGCTTGAGACTATAAAAGTCACGCCGGGCCCATATAGTTAGATCTCTCCTTTCACTGCATCTTCACAGGAAAAGGCAAATGAGTCATATATGTTTTACAAAACAATTAAATACTTTGAGGTCTCAACTGTTGTCTGTGTGTTTTCTTGACTGGCTAGGAGGTGTTTCAGGGAACAGCAGCACCTGTAACTACGTCCACTTGGTGTGTCAGGGCCTCAGTGATGTAACCCTGATTTACCGGAATTAACTCATCAGCTCATCTGACCAAGGCAAAAGCTATGGTGAGGTGTGCAGAAGCACAAATTATAAAGTCCAGAGCTGGTTTGAAATCCCCATGACACACACCTCCTTCAGAGTCCCCTAACATGCATGAGCACCTTTGTTTTCACTTGACTTCATCTTGGACTCCAGAATGCCCCATAGGATTTTTCTTGGGAACTTTGTTCTCTATTACATCAGTCTTGCCTTCAACCCATGTAATATCCTTGCCATGTGGCAGGACTATTTTTCAGGACTTCAGATGCTCTGGGTGAAAATTGACATTTCTACCAACTGAAATTCTTAGGGTTCAGAGGCGCAAAGTGACAGCATAGGGTCCCTTTAATGCTGAGAGGATCTAGGGTCCAAGGGGTCAAGGCACTGGCTACATTAATAATAAATAATAACACAGATTGAGCAGCCCTATCCAAAACACTTGGGACCAGAAGTGTTTCAGATTTCAGATTTTTTGAATATTTGGAAAATCCAAAATGTTCCCTTAAGCATTTACTTTGAGCGTCATTTTAGTGTTCAAAAAGTTTGGATTTGGGAATTTGGGCTGTGCATCCTGTAATAGCTAATTTTAACTGAGCAATTACTATGTAGCAGGCACACTTCTAAAACTTTTCCAATATATATCAGTCATTTAATCTTCACAGCCAATCTTTAAAGAGTTATTATTATTATTACCATTCCCATTTTACTGATGAGAAAACTGAGGCACAAAGAAGATGAACAACTAGCCAAAGCCACACAGTTAATAAGTGGGGAAGCCGGGATTTAAACCAGTCTGATTTCAGAGGCTGCATTTTAATCAGAAGGTGATTCTCCCTCCATTCTGAGATAAAAGAAGGGCATTCACTGCCCTGTAAAAGTTGAGTCCTGTGACAAGGGCTTCTTTCCAACCTTGTCGTTTGAAGAAGTTCTGCTTGACCTTCCTCTCACAGGGCACACGATGGCCAAGAGAGTCGCAGTGATTGGAGCCGGTGTGAGTGGCCTGTCCTCCATTAAATGCTGCTTGGACGAGAACCTGGAACCCACCTGCTTTGAGAGGAGTAATGACATCGGGGGACTGTGGAAGTTTGCTGTGCGTGGTTCACGTCCTCCCATCTCCATCCGTTGTAACCTGGCCATTTGCTTTGTCTCTGCTTTAGCCTGCCTTGGTGATCAAGTAAGGGTGTCTCACTGCAACAGAACAAACATGTGCATGGGTAGTATAAGACACTGTAGGATACAGTGTGGTCAGGGAGGAATCTTGACACTAGGCAGGGTAGAGGCAGGAACAGCTGGAAGAGAGAGGGAAAAAGAATTAAGTCTGATCGATAAACATAGCATTGGAAATTTATGATGGCTTCTGGACCTTGGACAGAGTGGCCGAGTGTCACATCGGGTAAACTGAGTGGCACGCAGCAGATTACACTCTGGAGAGGATGGAAGCTGACATCAGGGCATGCAGTCCCAAGCCCCAGACACTGTTCAGGCCCATGGAAAGAGAACTGGCAAGAGGGAGGCAGCAGCCAGACCTCGGAAGGTCTTGGGTTGGAGTGGTTAGCCTTCACATTACCAGAAGGGGAAGAGCCAGGCACTGACTACTCCTTCTTAGAAGTGGGATATTCCGCGGAGGAGGCTCCACCCAGGGACAGACCAGCTGGGAGGTGACTGAGCTTCAGAAAGTGGGGGTGAAAGTGCTTAAATACCACCTGCCTCTGGCCAGGCCTGGTCCTGGTTCCTGGGAGTAGCAGAGTATGCAGTGGGGACCAATGGCTCTGCCCCAGTGGTGTGGTGTAAGTGGGTGTCAGAGAGACAAAAGCCAGGCAAGCCCAAGTCTTAAATGCTGCAGGGAGACAAGAGCAACACTCATCAGCAGGAGTGAGAGGTAAGGCTTCATGGGAGAGACCGTATGTGCTGGATCCTTAGTGTGTGGTGAATAAAATAAAGTAAGCAGTTAAGTGTAAGCAGGAGTGGCCATAACCCTAGGATTACAATGTATTAATAGAAAAAAAATACTTTGTCTGGCCATGCTGTGAGCCTCATCAAGCCATCAGATGTCAGCAAGGAAAAAGTCAGGTTTTGTTCATGTAGCATCTGCTTTTTAACCCCAGTTGGTTTGTTTTTTTTTCTCCTGTTCTAAAGAGATATAGATTAATTTTTGGAAAATAATATTGAGTTAAACAAAAGGAATCATAAATGTGAAATAGTAACAATGCCCACAGGTCAGTACTAAAAAAATGTCACTGTCATCTCCTTCAGTCACAGACATGTGGCTGTCTCTCAGTATCTGTGGGGGGCTTAGTTCATGAACCCCCTCCAACACCAAAATCCACAAACGTTCAAGACCCTGGTATAAAAGTGTGTGGGCCAGGCATGGTAGTGCACACATGTAATCCCAGCACTTTGGGAGGCCAAGGTGGAAGGACCACTTGAGCCCAGGAGTTCAAGACCAGCCTGGACAACATAGCAAGACCTCATCTCTACACAAAATAAAAAATTAAATTAAAAAGCCAGGTGTGGTGGCACTTGTCTGTAGTCCTAGCTACGCAGGAGGCTGAGGTGGGAGGATCGCCTAAGCCCAGAAGGTTGATGCTGCAGTGAGCCGTGATTGTGCCACTGCACTCCAGTCTGGGCAACAAAGTGAGACCTTGATTCAGGAAAAAAAGGGAGGTATAATATTTGTATATGACCCACGCCCATCTTCCCGTATACCTCAAATCATTTCTATATTATTTATAATACCTAATACAATGTAAATACTAAATAAATAGTTGCTATACTGTGATGTTTAGGGAATTATGGCAAGAAAAATAGTCTGTACATGCTCAGTACAAACACAACCATCTTTTTTTTTTTGAGTTGGCGTCTCACTCCATCATCCAGGCTAGAGTGCAGTGGCACGCTCACAGCCACCCCAGCGTCAATGTACTGGGCTCCGGCGATCCTTTTGTCTTGGCCTTCCTGGAACCACAGGCACGCGCTACCACGCCTGGCTAACTTTTTGATTTATTGTAGAGATGAAGTCTCGCCAAGTTGCTGGGGCTGATCTCAAACCTGCAGGCTCAGGCAATCCACTTGCCTCAGCCTCCTAAAGTGCTGGGATTATAATAGGCTGAGCCACCGAGCCCAGCTCTGCTCCCACCCAAATATTTTTTTCTTGGTTGGTTGAATCCACAGACGCAGATATGGAGGGACGGTAGTACTGTGCTTTGTTTTTTTAAAAAAATCCCATTGTTATACTAATTTCCATTCATTCTGCAATATTTACCATGTTCTTCTACCAAGACACAATGGTTAATAGGGGCAATGCAACCCTCACAGTCTAGCCAGAAACAGACACAGCACACGGGAATCACAACACAGTGGGTTGAGTCTGGGCTAACAGCACAGGCTGCGGCAGGGTCCTAACAGCCAGCTTATGCAGACCTGCTGGGTCATGGGAAGCTTCTTAGGGACACTAACAGCTAAGAGAGAGACTCTGGGGAGACATAAAGGTTAGCTCAGTCACAAGTTCACTGGTGCCTTTAAAACTTTTGTTTTGTTGTTCTGTGTCTGCGATGGAGATCAGGACAAGGAGAGGAGCTGGCGGGGAGGGGACAGTGGGGTCCATGAGCAAACAGAAATTAGCAGCATGTCCTGATTCTTCTACGAAGGCTGAGCCAGGATGAAGAGATGGAGCTAGAGGGGCACACAGGTTGAGAAGGGATTTGGTTTTGTTTTTAAAATTAGAGTCTCCTCTATTTTAAGCATTGACAGGAAGGAGTCACTAAAGAAGAAGTAATTGAGAATATATAGACAATAAGGAGAAAAACCCATACAGGGTTTCTTTTCCTTTCTGGCAGAGAGGAAGATGTCAGGGCATGAGTGGCATGAGTAGCCACTGGAAGGGAAAAGGAAAAGACAACCAAGACAGGCCAGGAACCCCTGCCTATGGCATCATTTAAGGACAGTGCTAGTCTGGAAGAGCCCTGTTAAAAAATCTCACTAGATTTTTTGTGGTCTGAAAAAGATGTTGTATTTAATTATTCCAATCCCACCAATGATTTCTGATCACTGCAGCATGGCGACCCGATGAGGCATTTCTTGGGATGCTTTACATTACGGATGGGACCCCCTCCCCCAGTGGGCATGGCATGAGCCTGCTCTCTTCCCCTTATCTCCATCACCCCGATAAGCTAACTGTACCTTCACCACAGGAATCTTCTAAAGATGGGATGACCAGGGTCTACAGGTCATTGGTGACAAATGTCTGCAAGGAAATGTCATGTTACAGTGATTTCCCTTTCCAAGACGATTATCCAAATTACATGCACCAAGGAAAATTTTGGGACTATCTCCAGGAATTTGCTGAGCACTTTGACCTCCTGAAATATATTCGGTTTAAGGTAAGATACTTTAGGTTATGGAAGATTAATGAGTGGGAGCTGGCCTATTCTGCACGCTAATGGAAATGGGATACTTAAGTAAACGTATTCCTGATTATTATCTCATCACAAATAAGGCAGATAATAAAGACCCCTCACTCCTCCTGCTACTCATTTAACTCAGATAAATCATTAAAACACTGAATTTCTTGATTCCTCCTCTAAATGTGAAACTCTTATATGGGATGAAATTTAGGGCTAGGCATGATGGCTCATACCTATAATCCCAGTACTTTGGGAGGCCAAGGAGGAAGAATCACTTGAGGCCAGGAGTTTGAGACCTACCTGGGCAACATAGCAAGACATCATCTCTTTAAGAAAATTAAAAAATAAATAAGCCAGTCACGGTGGTGTGGGCCTGTTGTCCCAACTATTTAGGAGGCTGGTCACTTCAGCCCAAAAGATCGAGGAGGTTGCAATGAGCCAATGAGCCATGATCGTCCCACAGCACTGCAGCCTGGGTACAGAATGAGACCCCCCCAGTTCCAAAAAAAAAAAAAAGGAAAAAAGAAAAGAGAGAGGGAAAGAAAGAAATTTATAATTCTTTTTTAGAGAAAAAGGAAAACCATTGGGAAGAAATTACTAGAAGTCTGAACCACAGAAATTATAATGGAGCAAAACTAATTTCCAAACTTTTCCAAAGCATCAAATTATTATAACTCTTCTCCTCCTCACCAGGAATAAAAAAACGGACTGTTCCTTCCTTCCAGTGGAAGGATTCAAATGCCTTGGGCCCAAGTAGATAATGCCACCTTTGAGAATTTGCGCAAGTTACTTAACTTTTCTGGAGAGATGTTAACTAATATTTATAGACCTCCTATCATGGGACGTGGCCTACTTCAAGTAACAGACATGATTGCCACACCAGTCACTGTAGGAGGTCCGAAGGCATTGGTAGGAAGCAAGTGTTTATCTTTTACTTTTAGACCACGGTGTGCAGCGTAACAAAGCGCCCAGACTTCTCCGAAACAGGTCAGTGGGATGTCGTCACGGAGACAGAGGGCATGCAGGACAGGGCCGTTTTTGATGCTGTCATGGTTTGCACTGGACATTTCCTGAGCCCCCATTTACCCTTGGAATCATTCCCTGGTGAGTCACTTATAGCTGAGACCCTGTGCTTCTGGGTTCTTATAGAAGAAAAGGATATTGATTTGTAATAAGAAATACTTTCCCATGATTAAAGACAACTTTATACTCACCCTTAAAAATATTATGTACAAAATTACCTTGAAAGGTATAAAGCATAAAGTAGGTGTGGGTATTATTATTTACTTACTAATATAAATGTTATTGTTTAAGCTTTCCCATGCATGTCTAATCCACATTCAGTGATCACATAAGGCTCAAAACTATCAAATCTTCATGAGAAGGAACAGGCTTTGGGAACAACTACAGGTCATTTAAATCAGAACTAACCTATAATCCAGGAACTTTAAGGAGGTGATAGTATAAGAAACCTCCTTGACAGATTTTTTAAAAGAAACAAACCAGAAATTAAACATGTAAAGTGATATATTCAATTCACCCTTCAGAACACTCAGTACAATAATAATCCATACACCAGGGCTATCCACAAAAAGAAGCTTTAGAAGTTCTCATTTGGAAACGCTTTTAAATCTGATAGCATATTCTTTTAAATATATTCATGATTATAAAATCTCCATCTTTTGAGGCCAAAATTGATTACTTGAAAACCAAAAGCTATTCACATTCAGATGAAGGGAATAAAATTAGTCAATTAAAGATCACTACAATGTAGCAAAGCTACTCTTCTTCTGTTGTGTATCAGTGGCCCTAAAGGCAATTGAGCAAATGAAGTTTTGAAATTTCTTCGAAGAATCAGAAGAACTTTTAAGGAAGGAGGAGTATGAAGAGTAAAACTTGCAAACCACCAGGCACAGGGGCTCACCCCTGTAGTCCCAGTACTTTGGAAGGCTGAGGCAGGATAATCTCTTGAGACCAGAAGTTTGAAACCATTCTGGGCAACAAAACCCTGGTTCTACAAAACAAACAAACAAAAATTATCCAGGTGTGACAGTGTGCCTGTGGTTGCAGCTACTTGTGGGGGCTGAGGTAGTGCACTTGCTTGAGCCCAGGAACTCAAAGCTGTGAGCTGTGATCACGTCACTGTACTCCAGCCCTGGTGACAGAGCGAGACTCTGTTTCTATGAGAAAAAAAAAAACTTGTTTTTGCAAACCTTGGCAAGAAAAAAAAAAGAAAACATGCTTTATAAACATAATCACAAATTTTAAAAATATCCTCTTAAAACAATGTATTGGCTGGGCTCGGTGGCTCACCCGGTAATCCCAGCACTTTGGAAGGCTGAGGCAAGTGGATTGCCTGAGCCCACAGGTTCGAGAGCATCCCGGACAACTTGGTGAGGCCTCATCTCTACAATAAATCAAAACTTTGCTGGGCGTGGTAGCATGCGCCTGTAGTTCCGGCTACTTGGGAGGCTGAGGCAGAAGGATCGCCAGAGCCCAGCAGGTCAACAGGTCAATGCTGGGGAGGCCATAAGTGTGTCTCTGCTTTCCAGCTGGGCGACAGAGTGAGACTCCAACTCAAAAAAAAAATTGTGTTTAGGAATCTAGTGGGAATTCAATACACATAGTTTTGCAGAGAAACAATATCATAAGAGGTAGTTTGTCAGGCTTAGGTTGGTCTGGGGGATGAACACAGTTGTACAGTGCTGTAGGAATACATAACCACCATTTATGACAATTTTTCCTTTGGGAAAAGATGTTACAAGTGCCAAATACTAAAATGAAACTTTCAGAATGCAGTGTCTTGGCAAGTTTGGCTTGGCTCACCCTTTATTCCACACGATGTTCAATTCCTTGTAGACTATCACTACTTCAGATTCTGTTTCTGATTTTGATGAGTACCTTTCACAAGTAGCTTCAGGACCTCTGTTGAGACAAATGTTTACTTGGAAGTATGGACTCTTCTCCTTATAGGAAGTATCAGGGCTGTTTCTATGCTGCCGCCAGTTAGAAAAACCCATAGAAAGCACAAGCTTTGTCTATAAGGTGTCACAACTATTTGACAGTTGACATTGAGACACACACACACCCTTTTAAAAAAATCTATATTGTTGACCTAAAGGAATAAGCTGAGAAACAAAATATAATTTTAAAGAGTTTACTTAAGTCAAAAGGTAATTTTAAAGAGTTTTTGAGGACAGCTGCCCAGGAAACATGTCCGAGTTGCCTTGGCAAGTGCTGCCTTTGGCCTGTGTTCCAAGCAGGTTTTTAGAGGCAACAGGACAAGGAGTGGACTGATACAAGCTTCTTGACAGGAATTCTCATTGGTTTATAGAAATAGCATTGATTAGTCACTGGCTATGCATAGTTGAACTCTAGGGTATGAGTTAGGGTATCCAGAGTATGGCATTGTTACGTTGATCTGTAGCTGCTTGATGTCAGTGAGTCTAGGACTACATAGCAAGTGGAGTCAAGAGGTGATCACTTATCTCAAGAGGGAGTGAGATGTGACTACTGTCTCATTTCTGTGCCTCTCTGGGCCTGATGATTCAAAGGGGACTGCATTCCTCAAATAAAATGTTTATTTTCTTTCTCAGTATAAATCGTCCTATTTTCCTGAATTAGTAGTTTTGATTTACCAAGTAGACTTCTTTTTATTCTTTGGGGAACTGCATCGACATAATCATTGACTCAGAACTACTGACACATTTAATATTTTTTCTTTCTCAATATACAATTACAGAGAACCTAGCATTGTGTTAGGGAGCATGAGAGACACAAAATCTATGAAGGAAGGTGAGCCCTCAAGTAACTACTCTCCAGCAAAACCTCAGTAAATGGAGGAATGCCCTACTGTCTAATGCATTCTGGTGTCTTCTGTTCCCATTTCTTGGAACCCTCTTTGTGTTTTCCTTTCCAATTTCTAATCATCCTTCAAGTTTCTTCCTTTAAAAAACAAATCGCCTCCCCCAGAAATGCCTTCCTGTCTCAGCCGAGGCTGCATGCCCCCAGAAGCCTGCACAACTCCCCCTGTCCTGGGAGACTGTGGAGGATCAGCCTGACAGCTGAGCCCCAGGGACCAGGATGTTGAATCCTGTCCTGACTCTGTCACTTACCATAAGGTCTTGGGCAAGTTGCTGAACCTCAGCTTGGGTGAAACTGAATAACAAAATGGTCTACCCCATGAGGTGATTTAAGGGTTAAATTAGTTAATATGTAGAAAGCCTTCAGAAGCCTGGGGCCTGCCTAGCGAGGGCTAAAAAATGTTAGCTCTTGTCTACTTACCTATTTCCCCACTGGAGAAAAAATTCCTTGAGTGTAGACACTCCCTATCCTCACATTCCTTAGACCTAACTAGCACCCTGGGGTACACAGTCTTGCAAGAACAGGTTATATAAAGCACTATTATTACCCGGCCTTTTTTAATGCCCCTGCCGACCTGATCTGTGGGCCTTGTCCTTGCCCTGCTTAGTGTAAAATAATGAAAAGTCCTCTGACCACATTACGTCACCCACAAATTCTCATTTTCATAACTGAAACGTCCTGTCTTGTATAATTGTCAAAATGTGCCTCTCCATGCGACATGCGGTGGTAAAGCGTCTCCCCACCCCCACAGGGCGCCTGCTTGGATTGACAGCGCGGCTTCTCTCCTCCGGGTCACTTCCTCTTCCCCCAAGCCCTTCCCGGCCAGCTGCTGTTTCTAGCCTTTGCAGAACTGGAGTCAAGAGAAAAGAGAAGGGCGGGAAGAGGCCAGGGAGCCAGAAAGGTCGTTCTTGACTGGCACCAGTCTTGTGCTGGTTTTCTGTGACCTTGGCAGTGTGGAAGGCTGACTGCCCATATTTCAGCTGTAGCTGCTTGTTAGGGGCTGTTTGGCTCAGGATGACCCTTTACTACCCCCTGGTCCCCAGGCGCTCCCCAGGTTATCTCCACACAGACTGACTACTGGAGTCTTGCTGTCTGTTCACTTGGCCACCTTGTGCAAGGCCCTCTTAAGGTGGCGTCACACAGGCGGTCTCCCAGAGTGCCTTCATCTGGTCTCTCACCAGATGAACAGTGAGAGAGACACCGCCCCCGGAGCAGCCATCATCCCTTGCAGGCTGTTCCAGCACAGCCTTCCAAGCATGGTTCAACACCAGTCTCAGAGTGGTCTCCTGGAAGTCCCCCACACCAGGCACCATGTAGAGACAGGAAATGCCACAGCACTTTAATAGTTGCTTTCATGAAATTGTCCCATTTCCAACTCGTAGCTGTTCGACTCCAACCATTTTAGACCCTCAAAGCAGAGGCAAGGCTGAGGCTCACAGAACAGTCCACCTACCGCAGACATATTAATAGTTGGTTAAGCACTGCTCTTGGAATGCAGTTCCTATTGTTCAGTTTGCAGTGTGGGGGGCCTCAGCAGGCAAAGAATCCTATTAAATTATTTGGTAGGCTGGCGCCATGGCTCACACCTGTAATCCTATCATTTTGGGAGACGGAGGCAAGAAGATTGCCCACAGGTTCGAGATCTGCCTGGGCAATATGGTGAGACCTCATCTCTACAATAAATCAAAAATTAGCCGGGTGTGGTGGCGCACGCCTGTAGTTCCAGCTACTTGGAAGGCTGAGGTAGAAGGATCGCCTGAGCCCAGCACGTTGAGGCTGTGGTGACTGTGAGTATGCCACTGCACTCGCCTGGGTGACAGAGTGAGACTCTGACTCAAAAAATATATATTTGGTATGTATTGTAACATTATGTATAATGCACATATAATGTTTTCTATAGATATGTATAATGTATTCAGTAAGTGTTAAGAGCAAATGCATGAATCAATGACTGAATGGCAGGAGAATCATATATCAGAGTAAGGGGTATAATCTTTATGCATTAAAGCTTCAAAAGCAATTGGAGCATTGGGATGGAAAGTTGTCTCGTTCTCTAAACTGCTTGAGTTTCCCTTTCTAATTCTTTGTCAGTGCTTCATCTCACCGGTCAGTGATTTCATCTATCACTGGCTCCATCACCTTTGTTTCCTCTGTCACCTCTCAAGTTTCCATTGCTACCACCTCTGCTGTAAACAACCCTACCTCCACTATTACTACCATTTTTAGTCCATGGGAAGCCATGGTTTATGTCTTTTATATCTGCTTAGCAGATAATTACCAGAAATAAATCATTACAACTATGCTTCTATGGGAGAGTGTTAGGAGCTTCATGAATGATCAGTCATAAATACCATCAGGATAAACAAATAAGCATGCAACATAATAAAGCATTAAGCGTAAAGTATACATAACATGAGCCTAAGTCATAGGAATAATTACTTTATTTGCACAAGAACTTGCCACCAAATTTCTTCTATGGAAAATTTTAATTGAATTAAAATTCAGTTTGTAAATACATTATATATACAAATCACATTTTGATAGAATATAGCTATTAGGTAAAATAATATACATCAGTAATCTACTTTTTTATTTTTAGCTGCTTACTCAGTATACAAAAGAATATGTCAAATAGGTCTTTAGATATGAGTGCAGGGATCCTGAAAGAAATCACAATGGGTATGATACATTCTGTAGATGGTTGCAATGACATGTGATTGAAGCAATCTACTTCCTGCCTTGGGGGTTCAGAGTGGTGCACAGGATGTTTCTTGTTATTTGTGAGTTTGACTTCCCTAAGTGATTGCTTTAAAAGGGAACACTCATGGGGTACAAGATCTTCTGTATATTTAACAAAGCAGTTTGTACTACGTCTATACCCAGTCTCACAGCATTCCGGGGAAGAGGGAGACCACATGTTTCATCTGCCTCCTGCCGCTGGTGGTGGATGCGAGGGGCAGCCTTGTTTTTGGGTCTTCCCTTTTTCCAGACTACTTCCTGCCTTCTGTGAAAGTATAACTTCAGATAGTTCAGGTTTTGTGATCCTTCCCTCCCCTCAGGAATCCAAAAATTTAAAGGCCAGATCCTGCACAGTCAAGAGTACAAGATTCCAGAAGGCTTCCGAGACAAACGTGTCCTAGTGCTGGGTCTTGGGAACACAGGTGGAGATGTGGCAGTGGAACTCAGCCGCACAGCAGCTCAGGTACACACTTCTGAGCAAGGGCCTCACGCCAATTCATGGGGACTGGAGAGCTATTGAGACCAGAAAACACCCTGGCACGTTGCTAAATCATGTAGACACAGGGTCAGTGAAAAAAACCTGAAGATCCTTGAAGCCACACATGCCTCCCTGAATCATTTAAGAAGCCATACTTCACAGAACTAAACCATGTCCAGGAAGGAGCTAGGAAAGCTGTGTGGATACCAGAGCACTAGTGTTGTTCAGAAGGAATGAGACCAAGCAGGTACATTGCTCTACCTAGGCCAGTCATATTCCTTTCACACTCTCCCTTTGTCATTCTGGAAAAACTGTCGTGGAAGGACAGAAAGGGGAGGTCATTGTTCTGAAGGTCTCCAAGTTTTCCAAGTCCAAAGTCAGACTTGAATCTTGTTGAAAGATAAAAGCAACCCTTACTTGCCCAAGAAGTCTACATAACGATTTTTAGAAAATCTAAGCCCAGCCGGGCTCAGCGGCTCAGCCTGTAATCCCAGCACTTTGGGAGGCCAAGACAAGTGGATTGCCTGAGCCTGCTGGTTCGAGACTCGCCCAGGCAACTTGGCGAGACCTCGTCTCTACAATAAATCAAAATTAGCTGGGCATGGAAGTGTACACCTGTAGTTCTGGCAGGCTGAGGTGGAAGGATCACTGGAGCCCAACAGGATGACACTGGGGTGGCCGTGAGTGTGCCACTGCACTCCAGTCTGGGTGACAGAGTGAGACTCCCACTCAAAAAAAAATAGAAAATAAAATAAAATCTAAGCCCAAATTCACAAATTAGAAATCTATTTCACTTTAACATAGATTATAGGACAATGATTAGATTGGGAAAGAATAGATTTTTTTTTTTTTGAGTTGGAGTCTCACTCTGTCACTCAGACTGGAGTACAGTGGCCGCTCCCGGCCACTGCAGCCTCGACCTGCTGGGCTCTGGAGATCCTTCCGCCTCAGCCTTCCAAGTAGCTGGAACTACAGGCTTGCGCTACCACACCCAACTAATTTTTGATTTATTGTAAAGATGAGGTCTCGCCAAGTTGCCCAGGTGGCTCTCGAACCTGCGGGCTCAGGCAATCCACTCACCTTGGCCTCCCAAAGCACTGGGATTACAGGCTGAGCCACCAAGCCCGGACGAAAAAATCGATTTTTATTTAATTCAGTTAAAATTGTTCTGCCAAGCCATTATTTTAAGTTCTATATTATTTACATGTAAAAACTTGTCAGATAAATTCCATATATCTACAAGTATTAGAATTCTATGTTTATAACTCTGTAAACATAATAAAAATATCTAAGAGATATACAGATCTGGTCAAGTGATTTTGAGGGCAATGACAGCAATGGGAACAGGTAGTCACATGGAGATCTGTGTACAAATTCACCAATCCTCTGTTGTTATAGGACAATTTTAAACACTTTGATGAAAACTACTACAAATGATGGACATGTGTTTATTCTTCTTGTTTTACTTTTTAGGTACTTCTCAGTACTAGAACTGGTGCCTGGATTATCAGCCGCTCTTCAGATGGGGGCTACCCTTTTAACATGATGACTGTAAGAAGATGCCATAATTTTATTGCACAAGTTATGCCTTCGGGTTTTCTAACCTGGATTCAAGAAAGGAAGATGAATAAGATATTTAATCATAAAAATTATGGATTGAGTATTCCAAAAGGGTACTTGAACTTTTTGTATTTAATGGAACAATTATTAAATCAATAGTTTTCATTCTATTTTGTTCAAAATGTTCAATAAGTGTAATACTTCCTTTGTTTATCCTGTTCTAAACATTTTCCCCTGAAACATTGCCCATCGGATATCACAATGGTTCTTGAAACAGTATCCTCTGTCAAGTAGCAAAAGTAGTGAGGCTAAAAGAAAAAGAAAGATGAAAAATTTCATTTCCTACTTGAAAATCAGGAAATTTAAAATGACTTTGAGGAATAACAAAATTGTTGCCATATGATATTTTCGGCTTCAGTGAATGCAGATGGTCAGTTCTAGCTAACCCATAATAAATGCCTATTCTTGCTGAGTGATTTGAGGTATAAATTTCTAATAGGAATTCCTTAAATGATATATTTTCATATACAGCTTATAGAGTTGCATGTTGGCAAGCAAAAGAAGACCTTTGAAATGCATGTAAGGTTATTAAATGTGATTTTTATCAAATGCTTGACCCAAATCTTTTTCTTTGGTAAATAGCTTTTTTGGGGGGGGGTCTGTGTTCTAATCATTGAGATATCTCTTTTATTTTTTATTTTTGTGTCAAGGTTTCACTTTGTCACCCAGGCTGGAGTGCAGTGGCACAGTCCTGGCTCACTACAGCCTTGACTTCCTGTCCTCAAGTGATCTTCCCATCTCAGTCTCTTGAGTAGCTGGGATTATAGGCATCCAGCTAATTTTTCCTTCTTTTTTTTTCTTTTGCTTTTTTTTTGAGCTGGAGTCTCACTCTGTCGCCCAGACTGGAGTGCAGTGGCCGCTCCTGGCCACCGCAGTCTCGACCTGCTGGGCTCCGGCGATCCTTCCGCCTTAGCCTTCCACGTAGCTGGAACTACAGGTGCGTGCTACCACACCCGGCTAATTTTTTGATTTATTGTAGAGATGAGGTCTCACCTGCCCAGGCGGGTCTCGAACCCATGGGCTCAGGCAATCCACTCACCTCAGCCTCCCAAAGGCGCGGGATTACAGGCTGAGCCACCGAGCCCGGCAATTTTTCCATTTTTGATAGAGACGAGGTCTCACTGTGTTGCCCAGGCTGGTCTCAATTCCTGGGCTCAAGCGATCCTTCTGCCTCAGGTGTGAATTACAGGTGTGAGCCACTGTACCCAGCAACATCTTCAATTTATAAGGAAAACTAATGGCAAAGGATGATTTGATATGTACATTTTATAGACATTATATCTGATGTGACTAGGAAGAATGATGCTCACAATGAAAATACATTCATTAGTATAAATTGATTCAGATCTTTTTTATTCCCATTTAAAGAACTTCTTGCTAGTTTTCTCTTTGCCTAATGACATTCCTTGAGGCCTCGGTGATGTGAGTCCCAAGTGTGATCATCAAATGGATTGCTGTGTACTCTATGCTGATGCCTGAGAAAAGCACTCTTCCAGAAATTAGTTTCGAGAGATCAAGAATTTAAATTTCAGGCAAGAAAGAGTAGGTTTAGTCATCGTCCACATGCCTACAGGGAGCAGGAAAACAGAACAAGTCATAAACACAGTGAGTCAGGGAGACAACACTGAATTAGACACTGGTCAATTAACTTCCTTAGTTTGGCAAGTAATTTCCCTGAATTGACTAAATAAATTATGTGCTGCAGTTTCTTGCAGAAATAACTAAAGCAATTAATTTTCTCCTCTGTGTCAAAGGAAAAATACAAAATTCATTGTGAATGATGAGCTGCCAACCTGTATCCTGTGTGGGATGGTCACTATAAAGCCCAGCGTGGTAGAATTCACAGAGACCTCTGCTGTCTTTGAAGACGGGACCGTGGAAGAAAACATTGACGCTGTGATCTTCACTACAGGATATAAGTTTTCTTTTCCCTTTTTTGAAGAACCTCTCAAAAGCCTCTGTATGAAGAAGATTTTCCTGTTCAAACAAGTCTTTCCCTCCAACCTGGAGAGAGCAACATTAGCCATCATCGGTCTTATAAGCCTGAAGGGGTCCATCTTGGCAGGCACAGAGCTCCAAGCGCGGTGGGCCACCAGAGTGTTTAAAGGTACCTTCCCTCTCTTCAAAGCCTCCCTTCAAACCTTGAAGTCAGTGCCCTGCTTTTCAGCCCAAATCAAACAGATGTGAGCTAAGGTGGATGTTTTAAAGATTATTTTTGTATTAATGAACAATGTGCATACATCTGCAATATGATGAGTGTGCTATGTCACTTAATGTGACCAACTGAAAAAAAGAGATTTTGGCTCTGTGGATGAAATAAATTTGGACTCCAGAAGGTAATCGGGTTCTCAGATTAGCTGGAAATATTTAAGCTCCGGGATGCCACTCTAGTCTAGTCTAATCCATTCACTCTGAAGTCTTTCCTAATGTCATTGCCTAGTTGCTGGAAGGATAACTGTATATTGCTTCCAAAGAAAGATACTGGAACAGTGCACACCATGAATAAAATTGGCATCTGAGGTGATAGTAACCTTTAAGAAATGTCCATAAAAAATACTGTAGACACCAGAAACTACTTGCTGTCAGTTATGTGATAAGCACACAGTGGCCAGAGTTGAAGCTACCTGGCCCATCCCAACTTTGAAATGCATTCGTTTTATGAGGACATCTCTAAGTCTCAGCCCCTTCATCTGAAAAATGGTGACGATATTCCCTCGAGCATAAGGATTTTGTAAAATGGAGAATGGCTGTACAGCAGTTAGCACAGTGCTTGACACATGAGAAATGTCCATGAAGTGATGGCTGTTGTTCTCACTGTTGTTATCATACTTCTCGAAAGTCAGGCAAGTTTTAAATTAGTGAACATTTTAAAGAATTGCAGTTTTATTTTATTTTTTCTTTTTGAAACCAGGATTTATTAAGAGGACAGAAAAGCTCCCATAGCAGGAAGGGACCCAAGGAGGTTACCCTATGTTTTTGTTTGTTTGCTTGTTTGTTTTTGAGTTGGAGTCTCGCTCTGTCACCCAGGTTGGAGAGCAGTGACACACTCACGACCACCCCAGCGTCAACCTGCTGGGCTCTGGTGATCCTTCCACCTCAGCCTTCCAAGTAGCTGGAACTACAGGCACGTACTACCATGCCCAGCTAATTTTTTGATTTATTGTAGAGACGAGGTCTCGCCAAGTTGCCCAGGCTGGTCTCGAACCTGCAGGCTCAGACAATCCACTCACCTCAGCCTCCCAAAGTGCTGGGATTACAGGCTGAGCCACTGATCCTGGCCAGTTTTATTAATTTTAAATATAAACAGCAATAACAATGGACCAGCCAGCTGTCCTATAACAGAATCCTGTTCTGAATGTGTAAGAACAATCACCAATGATTTATTAAGAGCAGGCAGCACCATACTCAGTAATGTCGACATCTATCACAGTGTAAAAATGGAACAGGTACCTAAAAACCATATGTCCTCCTAAGGTGGCAAAATTGTTGCTCCAACGGAGGAGAGGAGTGCAGGTGATTAGAAACCCTCATTATATTTACATTACAGGAAAAGCATTCCACACCCTCCATCAAATTATCACAAATTTTTATTTATTTTCAGCCATTTCAGTTGCTTTCATGGCATTATTCAGTTATATTAAAATCACAATGGACTCTTAATTAAGTACATGGTTTTTAAGTATTTTATGGGGATCTCCAAATTGCTTATTAGAATGATAAAGCCCACAAAACAACACTGCTTGGCTCACACCATAAGAATAATTGCATGCTCCTTGGGAGAGCTTCTAAGAGGCAACCTAGGAATCATCAATTAAAATCTGGTGACTTTTTTGCAGAATAAAATGGCCCTGGTGGAAGGTACTCCACCGAGCTGAGTTCAGACCTACCTAGCAGGGAGAGTACTTCCACACTCCCAGGTTAGCATGCGGCACCACAAGGGCAGGATAGCCAGAAGGAGACAATGAATAGGGTAGATTCACAAGGTCACAGTGGTCTGAGGTGGGGGTGGCACTGGAGATGGGCAGGGTTCACAGTACAAGGGGTGGGTTGGAAGTGCCAGGAACCTAGGGGACAGAGTGGGAGTTTAGACTCTGGGGCAACTGGACAACTGCAGAGCATGACCAGGACCCAATGAGTGAAGGTAAGAGCAAGGTGGTGTACAGTCCAGAAGAGTAGGAAGGCAGAGTCCAGGTGCCAAGAATGTCCAGGAGGGAGATGGGGAATAACCCAAGGAGATAGCCTCAGTGATCCTGAGAGATGCCAGTCCCTTCCACATCTGAGTTTCCCCATATGACAAAATAAAGGTGTGCCAAAACAGGGTTATAAAACCAGGGTCATTGTGTGTTTGTTAACCAACTAATAACTTTAGCGCATACATACACAAGTATGGGGAGGCATATATACAATATATATTATATTATATATTTAGGGAGGTCCGATGAAGATTCAAGCTGCCACCGGATGCGGGGGTCTGGTGAGCATGGGCAGGCTGAGGGCTGAGCCCCAAGGGCATCTGTCCTCATAATTTTGACGGTAGAGTGCCTGGTTAAGTGAGCTGGGAGAGAGATTTTTCCTCAGAAAATTATCCTCTTTACTCCACTTCTGTTTTGAGCTGTGACTGTCACGTGTTTTGAAGTCAGAGTGGTGGGAGGCCAAAAATGAGAGGGAGGAAACTCAAATAAAGGAAAACACATGTGACTTTACTTTGCTTCCAATTTTCCTCACAGGACTCTGTACAATACCTCCATCCCAGAAATTGATGGCTGACGCCACTAAAAGGGAGGAGCTCATTAAAAGGTATGAAATGCAGTTTGTTATGAGGGAAACATAATATATCCTGTTACCAAAAATTTTTTTAAATAATTCAGAGGCCAAGTGCAGTGGCTCACACATGTAATCCTAACACTTTGGGAGGCCAAGGCAGGAGGATCACTTGAGCCCAGGAATTCAAGACCTTAGACAACATAGGGAGACCTCATTTCTAAAAAATAAAAATAAACACAAATATAGCC